>NC_045557.1:8301411-8411411 GCF_009769535.1 Thamnophis elegans | reverse complement strand
TGACAGCTTTAAGCCTTGTGGACTTCAACTCCCAGAATTCCTCCTCCAGTCATGTTGCAGCAACGTCATCTGCGTGGATCTGCTCTATCTTCGGGTTTTTTCACAGGGGGCAGGGCTGCCGCTGAAGATGCCAACGAGCCCCCGCCGCCACTAGAATAGCTGCCTCCGCCGCCGCCGCCTCCTCCTCCTCCTCCTCCTCCAACAGCACCAACATATTTGCTGCCCAGCGCTGCAGCCGAGGTGAAGCCTCCAAAGCTCCTGCCGCCGCTGCCATGGGCAGGGGCGCCTGCGGGAGCTTTGGAGGCTTCACCTCGGCTGCAGCGTTGGCGGCAAATCCGGCAGTGCTGTTGGAGGAGCCGCGCACCTTAGAGGGGACAGTGGACACAGAGATGTCCCGAGGCAAAAACACCCGGCGGGTGTTTTTCCCACGGCCCACCTTACACTATGTCACGTCATACTAGTGTGCCGCGGCACAGTGGTTGAAAAACACTGGATTAGAAGACCAGACATTATTAGTTTTACTGTGACGATTTTGGCATTATTAGAAGACTTTATACGTTATTACCATTAATATTGTTGAGAAACCTTAGGTGTTACTGTTAGGAGTATAGGCATTTACTACTACTATTATACGGAGACTAAGCATTGTAAGATATTATTACTACTATTACTGAGAAACTCTGCATTGCCACTACAATTAGGAAACTCAATATTATTACTATTATTGGAAGACTTTAGGTGTTCATTATTGTTGGGCATTTTTATTAGGAGATTAGGGATTACTACTATGGACTATATATAATAGTATATTGGGAGACTAAACATTATTAGTACTATTTGGATTATCTAGGCATTCTTACTATAATTACAAGTTGTTATGCATTACGATTACTATTGAAAAACCTTAGATATTTTACTATTATTAAAATTAAATCAAGTTAAAATAAACTAAAGTTAAAATTAAGATGCTTTAGGAATTATCTATATATCTTAAAACTCTTGTACCTGTTCACTAGAATGTTTTTCTACAATATTACCCCCTTCAAAAGGTTTTACAACAGCTTTCTGCCAACAGGTGTGCCCTTGATATTTTGGAACTGGGCTGTGGAAACCCAGGTTAAACTGAACATACCGGTAGTCCTCCACTTATGACAGTTGAGCCCATCATTTCTGTTGCTAAGTGAGACATTTGTTCAGTGCGTTTTGCCCCCGTTTACGACCTTCCTTGCCACAGTTGTTAAAGTGGATCGTTGGAGTTGTTAAAATTAGTCACACGGTTGAATCTGGCTTCCTTGCTTGATGCCGCCACCGTCATAAATACGAGTCAGTTATCAAGTGCCTGAATTTTAATCGCACGGCCATGAATATATCGCAGTGGTCGTAAGTTGTGAAAAACAGTCATGTCATTTTTTTTTAAGTGCCATTGTAACTTCGAACGGTCACTAAGTAAATTGTTGTAAGTCGAGGACTACCTGTAGAAAGTGCCAATTTGGACTTGTCTCCCAGCTGTGGCCTGAAGTGGGTTGATCCCTTCCTGGTTTGACTTTTTCCCTCCATCAGGTGCCTTGCCAAACCATGGCTAGCCAGCATGACGAGATGGGGAAGGACGGCAGTTTTGCCAGCGAGGACCTGGCGGCCGAAGCCATGGCCGCAGACATGGACTCCTGGGTGGTCTTTGACTCCCGCAAGACCCCCAAGGCTGAATTTGAGGAATGGCTCCAGACTTACCAGCCGTCCCGCGTCTCTCGCTACGGCAACCCGGAGTGCAACACCGAGCCGGTGGGCTGGATTGCCATCTACGGCCCCAGCTTCTGCCCAGAATCTGGCGACGTCGTAGGTCTTCAAGAAGACTGGGAACGTTTGCAGCTCAGCGGGCGCCACGTGACTTTTGAGTCCATCAAGGAGCTGGCCCTTAACCGACGGGTCCTGACCGGCAAGTGGCTAATGCACCTGGACAGTGGCTTCAAAGTGGACCACGCTTGGTGCGGCATTGCCCGGGCGGTCCTCGAAGGGCGTGTTGGGGTGGCCAAGGTGAGCCCCTGTTGCCCCGACTCGGACCGCAAACACGTCATCTGCGTGTACACCGAAGACTTCACCAACGAAGAGGAGGTGCTGGTGGCCGATTCCGTGATCCGGGCCACGGGGGTCAAGTGCCTCTTATCCTACAAGCCCGATGCTTACACCTACCTGGGCATCTACCGCGACAACCGCTGGCATCTCTGCCCCACCATTTACGAAAGCCGCTTCGATTTGGAGTGCGTCCCCCGCCGCTCGCGTATCCTTAACAAGGTGAGCAACAACGAAGTGACTTAAAACGCCCCTCCCGGAACGCGGGAGACTCCCAGAGGAAAACTGCACGAAGGCTGGGGACTACAAGTCCCACCATGCAGTGTGGACTCTCTTTTACTCAAGAGGAGGTAGATTTGCCCAATGCAGGCGGGCTGCATCGATGGGATTTCTGCCTCCGTCATGGGGTGCTTCGTTCTGACCGAGGAGCTTAAAATCTTTTTTTGTGTGTGTGACACTAATGGACATTTGCATTTAACATTAAACCACTAAACTGTGCGTGCCGCACAACCTTGTGCGATCGGCATTTATTGCAAAAAGGGGCTGAACAGATCACCTCTACCCATCTTTTTCAGCAGGCCCACAGTAGAAAGACTTGATTTGCTGCTGTGGTCCAATTTCTGCCAATCTCGGGAAATTGGGGTAGGGGTAGGGTTCAGCTGGTTCGGGTAAACCAACGATCAGCTGAGAGCGAACCGGTTCCCCGATCACCGAACTGGTTGCTAAATCAGGAGGATCCCACCACTGGGTTGGGGGGGGGGTTTGTTGAGGGGAAGAGCTCATCACACTCCGAAGGCAGCATCGAAGAATTGTGTGTGGTGGGAGAGTAGTTTTGATGGAGGCGTGCAATGGAAAGGCTAAGCAAAAAAGGTAGGTTAATTTTTCTTTCCGCTCTTCTGCTCAGAATTTTTGTCATTGAATTATTATTATTATTATTTTGTGGTTCTTGGCTGCGTTCGCCTGCAATTAAAATGAAAATAAAAGGCATTCTCTTCCCCCTCCTCCCCTCTTTCTGAGGGTTTGCTTTTTTTTGGTGTTTATAGATGAACCCAAGTTGGAAAAAGCACCTTTGAGGTGTGAACCCAGGTTGCAAAAGGTTTGGAGAAGTTCTGGACATTTGGTGTCAGAAAGCGCTCTTTGGCTGTTTCAGGAGCAGAGAGAGCAAAGGGGGCCTAACGTTTTTGGCATGGAGAGAACTTAAACTTTCTTGAATTATAAGCTTTTAATGGGCTGAAGAAGAGGGTAAAAACTGAACAGGGAAGTGGAAATTTCGTATCTGACTCTCACACCTCTCCTATATTAAGCAGGAAGTTCTAGAACAGGATTTTGCAACCATGGCCACTTTTAAGAGGGGAGGACTTCAACTCCCAGAATCCCCCAGCCGGCATGCTTTAAGATGGGTGGACTTCAACTCCCAGAATCCCCCAGCCGGCATGCTTTGAGATGGGTGGACTTCAACTCCCAGAATCCCCCAGCCGGCATGCTTTGAGATGGGTGGACTTCAACTCCCAGAATCCCCCAGCCGGCATGCTTTGAGATGGGTGGACTTCAACTCCCAGAATCTCCCAGCCAGCTTGCTTTAAGATGGGTGGACTTCAACTCCTAGAATCCCCCAGCCGGCCTGCTTTAAGATGGGTGGACTTCAACTCCCAGAATCCCCCAGCCGGCATGCTTTGAGATGGGTGGACTTCAACTCCCAGAATCTCCCAGCCAGCTTGCTTTAAGATGGGTGGACTTCCACTCCCAGAATCCCCCAGCCAGCCTGCTTTAAGATGGGTGGACTTCAACTCCCAGAATCCCCCAGCCGGCCTGCTTTAAGATGGGTGGACTTCAACTCCTAGAATCCCCCAGCCAGCATGCTTTAAGAGGAGTGAACCTCAACTCCCAGAATCTCCCAGCCAACCAGTATGCTTCTGGGAGTTGTAGGCCAAGCATACTGGTGGAAGAAATCTTTCTTGCCACAATTGTTAAGTGAATTGCTGCAGTTGTAAGGTAGTAACACAGTTCAAGTGACACTGGATTCCCCATTGACTGTCGGTCGCAAAAGGCGCCTGCACACTGCAGCCATCATGCAAACAGGCCAGTTGCCGGTGTCTAACTTTTGATCACCTGGCCATGGGGACGATGTAAAGGTCGTAAGTGTGAAAAACAGTCAAACGCCCCCCCTTTCCCCCCTGTGTTCTTGTCGGTCACTAAACAGTTGTCAAGTCGTGAACTACCTGTGAAACTTTGGGGAACCTTACTGAAATACACACCTTACCACATAGCAAATGCTGAGGCTTTGGTTTATTAGAAGAACCTGCTACAGTGAGGAGAAGACACAATAAGTACATTTAAGGTCAATTTACAGGAAAGCAAAGAAATGCATTGAAAAAGTAACAACAGCAGGTTAACTGTCTCTTTTAAACATCCACTCCCTTTTTTTTTTCCGTAATAAAAACATGTTGCATAGTACAAAAAGAAGCAAGGCAGCAGGGTTTGCGACAACAGCTCCCTTCTTCGAACCCTCCGGGGACTGATGATGTGGGATCACACAACTAAGGGATTGTTGTTAAGTCTCCATCGGGCCTAAACTGTGACTAACTTTTCCAACTCTTCCTAAATGGGTTTTTGCTCAAGCCAGGAAGGTGAAGGCAGGTAGGAAAAAGCTGCTGATCCCTTTGAGATGTCAGTTGCATTCGGATTATATTTTCCCGTGGCTTCGGGCCTTGTGTTAAACCTTAAAACACTCAAAAGAGCCACAAAGGTCCTAACCAGAAACCCCCCCCCCCCATTCAATTCTGAAGCCGACCGGAAGTCCGGTTCCCCCCACCAGAGACTCTCCTAGTGCCGGCATCCTTTTTCCTCTACCTGTCCTAACCGAAAGCCCTATCAATTGCAGAGCTGACCGACAGGGAGCCACAGCAGAGGGATGAAAGAGCCACTCCTGAGCCGTGGGTTGCCGACTCCTGTTGGGTCAGCAGCCAGATTCCTCCCCTTAATTAAATCCAGTGCATTATTTACATAAATGAAGTCCCTTTAATTTTTCTTACTGAACGGGTCAGCCAGTTGAAAGAAAGACGTGATTCACTTCTGTGTCCGGTCTAGTTTTGTGGCACACAAACACACATTGTAGAGCCCAAAAGAAAGAGCAATTTTCTGGTGGAAGGATCTTGTACCTTTCTTTAAAAACATTAGATATCCCTTTTTTTTTGGGGGGGGGGGGGAGGGGGGGGAGAAGATTCCAGCATTTTAAACCTGGCAAGTCAGAAAAGCTGTGACCGCATTTAATAAGGCACAAGTTTATACAAAAGGCACTTGGATAAAAAGTTTGGGCCTTGCCAGAAACGTCAACGGGCATTTCTTCAGTCCGATATTGGTAATTCTTGAGTTATGACCACAATTGAGCCCCAAACTTCTGTTGTTAAGTGAAACGGACGTTCATTTTTACGGCCTTTCTGGCGACAGCTGTTTTGAGTGAATCCCTGCAGTTGTTTTAAGATAGTAACACAGTTGTTAAATCAATCTGTCTCTTGACGTCACTGGTCAGAAGGTTGCAAAAGGGGATCGTGTGACCCTGGCACCGTCGTAAAGACAAGTCAGTTGGCAAGCGTCTGAATTTTAGTCATGTGACCCTGTCACAACTATTGTAAAGGTGGGGGGAAAAACATCCTGTCACTTTTTTTTAGTGCTGTTGTAACTTTGGTCACTAAGTGAGCTGTCGTAAATCAAGGTCTACCTGTAGCTGATGGCCGCCTTATTAAAGGCAAGGAAATCCTGCAATTCTTTTTTTTTTTTAAAGTGGGGCAACTTGGGCCACCTGAGTAGGGAAAAGGTTTAAGTTTCTAAACTTAACAGTATTGAAAAATGGAACTCTGGGAAATCTGAGGCTTTAAAAAAAATGGAGAAATGCATTTTGATAGCAAAGCCTCTGCTAAATTGGAAGGGGGAAAAACACACAAAGGCATGTCACACTCCCTTATGTTCATACTGTCAGCTCCCTGAAGAGGCAGCATGTGGTTTTTCTTGGGGGGGGCATGAAACGTCCCCTCCAATTTGCAGTAGCCAAGCCCACCCCTCACCCCTGTTTTGAAGTCTGGCCCACCCCACCACGTTCCCCAAATATAGCTGGAAGCACGCATAGGCCTGAAGAGCGAGCCGCGAGTCTCGGACCAACGGACCGCCCGGAATCCTTTTACGAGTTGAGAAGCGAGTTCAAATCCAGGTCACCCATGGACGAAAAGCTGTCCTCGGTAAAGGTCCCCAAAAGGCCGTTGAGGAAGCTGTTGTTGGTCGAATGGGCGGTCCCCCCACCGTCCCCATTGCCGCCGGACTCCCCTCCCGCCCTCCGCTGGCTGACCAAGCGAGTGATGGATTCCGGGTAGGTCATCAGAGTCCCCTGGGTGTCCCCTGGCAGCGGCGCGGGGCCCGGGCCTTCGTTGAGCAGCTGCCGGAACTCGGTGGTGTTGATGCTATCCAGGCTGTTGTAGGTGGTGTCTTCCAAAAGGCCCACCAAGGGATCCCCGCCTTCAAAGTGGAGTTGCAGGAAGGCATCGGCGATGCTGTTTTCGGTGTCCATGGAGGAAGTTGGGGCCTGTGAGGAGACGCCCAGGCACGACAGATCCTCCATGTTCACAGTGCTGAAGTTGGAGGCAGCGGCAGTGGCCATGGGAGGCAGCGGGGTGGGGTGGCTGGAGCCAACGAAGAAGCCGGCAGAAGGCTGAGCCATGACTTGCGGCTTCTGAATTGGGCGCATGGGCGAGTGGCTGGATGCTCCCAAAAACCCTGGCACGGCTGGAGGGAAAATCAAAACATGGCTTAATAAAGGGACATGGCCAAAGGGAATGAGAAGCAAAGAGGTTTTCCCTAAAATTTAAGACTAGTTAGTTTTGTGGGTAAAACTAGTGGTTTTACCTTCAAGGAATATATACATACACATACTTTAGTCGGACCTCAAACAAACAGCAATTACAGCACAGAAGAAGGGAGAAAGACACCCCAGCAGGGCCTCTTTTTATTACAGACTCTTAAAGTGGTATCAGCCCCAAAACCTTGCTGACTCATTCCCAGCATTACATCATCATAGCAGCTGATCAGCTCTTTAAATCTTTACCAAGATCCTACATGGGCGATGGCTGAATCTTGCTCAGTGTGCCTAAAGCAGAGAAAAGAACCAATCTAGGAAACGAGGCCCGTTTATGCCTTTCCTCACCCAACAGAAAAAGAGAACTGGAACAAAGTGGGGAGAGAAAGAGAGAGAAATAAAAGAGAGATAGAGAATACAGAAGAACCAAATTGGAAGGTCTTCTAGTCCAACCCCCTGCTCAAACAAGAGAGACTGTAGCTTTTTAGACAAATGGCTGTCCAATTTCTTCTTAAAACCTCCAGAGATGGAGCATTTACATCTTCTGGAAGCAAAGCTGTTCCACTGGTTAATTGTTCTCACTGCTAAAAGGGAGTGGGGTTTGCCCTTTCCTGCACTCATATAAATTTCCTAAATAAATAAAAATAAATGATGCTGTAACCTAGATGGGTCATGAAAACCACCAAGCTCAGAGAGCACCAAGGGACCCACAGTTTCAACCCTTGAGCTATGAATATTCTCCTGTACAGTTGCATTAAAGGTAAAGGTTCCCCTCGCACATCTGTGCTAGTCGTTCCCAACTCTAGGGGGCGGTGCTCATCTCTCTTTCAAAGCCGAACAGCCAGCGCTGTCTGAAGACGTCTCCGTGGTCATGTGGCCGGCATGACTCAACGCCGAAGGCACACGGAACGCTGTTCCCTTCCCACCAAAGGTGGTCCCTATTTTTCTACTTGCATTTTTTACCTGCTTTCGAATTGCTAGGTTGGCAGAAGCTGGGACAAATCACGGGGGCTCACTCCGTTACGCGGCACTAGGGATTCGAACCGCTGACCTTTCTGATCAACCTGCTCAGCATCTTAGCCCCTGAGCCATCGCCGTCCCTGTTGCATTACTTGCATTACTTCAACCCCAAATGCAGGTGTAAAAAAACTCTTCCCAATCCTCTCCACTCTTGGCAGTGTCCAAAAATATTTGGGAATGAGGAAGGACTTACTGCTGGTGGTAGGCCGGGGTGCTCCGTGTTTTGGTACGGCCATGCGGCGTGGAGATTGTGCTTCCGTGGTCCCTACTGTTGAGGAAAGTAAACAACATAGAATTATGATTGGACTGTAACTGGGATGCCAAGGGGTGGGGAATGGGTTATTCTATATATCATTTGCTTTCACGCCTAAATAATCAGCCTTCGCTTTGCTACGCTTCTGATCATTTATAATTAGTAAAAGTACACTTGATTTCTATCAATGGAGTCTCGTGGTTTTCCTTTCCTAATTATCTAATGGAGGAGTGCTGAAAAGGTAACCCTGAATGTCAGCTTCAGAAATGCCCACTTTTTAAAAAGACTGTTATTTCAAAGAGCATGGTTGTTTTGAAGAAAAATGGGAGCGCTTTTTTTAAACCACTATTCTTTTGAATAGAAATAACATAACAACATAAACATAACAGAACATAAAAAAGATGTGGAGACTCTCGAAAGAGTGCAGAGAAGAGCAACAAACATGATTAGGGAACTGGAAATTAAAACATGTGAAGAACGGTTGCAGGAACTGGGTAGGTCTAGTTTAATGAAAAGAAGGACCAAGGGAGACATGATAGCAGTCTTCCAATATCTCAGGGGCTGCCCAAAAGAAGAGGGAGTCAAGCTATTCTTCAAGGCACCTGAGGGTAGAACAAGAAGCAATGGGTGGAAACTAATCAAGGAGAGAAGCAACTTAGAACTGAGGAGAAATTTCCTGACAGTGAGAACAATTAATCAGTGGAACAGAATTTGCCTCCAGAGGTTGTGAATGCCCCAACGCTGGAAGCCTTTAAGAAGAGGTTGGATAGCCATTTAGTCTGAAGTGATGAAGAAGACCTCCAAGATCCCTTCCAACTCTGTTATTATTCTATTCTATTCCATTTCATTCCATTATTACATAACATTAACAATAGAGTTGAAAGGGACCTTGGAGGTCCTCTAGACTTCTGGTTTTTCTTTGGGCTGAAAGTACAAACATCTGGAATTCTTCAAGGCTTCCATTTTTCTGTTTCCTTTTAGCTCCGTTTCTAAATCAGGGGTGTCCAGGTTTGGCCACCGTATAGATTCGTGGACTTCAAATCCCAGAATTCCCTAGCCAGCACCAGCATGCCCCCCCGATGATTGGCCCTAAATCACTCAGCAGGCTGGGGAATTCTGGGAGTTGAAGTCCAAAAGTCTTACAGTCAGTCGCCCTGTTCAAAAATCTTTATTTTAACCAAATGCCTTTTGACCACATTACTCCTGAAACAAACCGGTTTCCTCAAAGTCCCATCAATTTTAGGTAAAGGTAAAGGTTCCCCTTGCACATATGCGTTAGTTGCTCCTGACTCTAGGGGGTGCTGCTCATGTCCGTTTCAAAGCTGAAGAGCCAGCGCTGTCCAAAGACGTCTCCGGGGTCCTGTGGCTGGCATGACTCAATGCCAAAGGCGCACTGAACGCTGCCCTCTTCCCACCAAAGGTGGTCCCTATTTTTCTACTTGCATTTTTTACCTGCTTTCGAACTGCTATGTTGGCAGAAGCTGGGACAAGGAACGGGAGCTCACTCCTGTTACGCGGCGCTAGGGATTCGAACCGCCGACCTTTCTGATTGACAAGCTCAGCGTCTTAGCCACTGCATCCCATCCATTTTAATGTGACTTTATTTGCCAGACATACTAGACTAGGCCTGAGTTGATGGGCATTGTAGTCCAAAGCCCCTGAGGGATGCCCTGCTCACTTTGCCCAGCCGCAACTAAATGAAAGGGGACTCTTCCCCACTTCCCAGTTTAGCTCTTTCAAACGGGGTTAGCCCCCCCCCCTCTCTCCCCCATTGTTTTTTTAAAGTTTGCCACCTTTTTTACCTGCAAAAGGTGTTTTCTGTACGAAGGTTTTAAAAGTGCCCAGGGTTCGTTTGCGCTTCTCCTCGATTCGATGGAAATCGCCTGGCAAAGAGAGGAAGAAGAGGGGGGAAAGTCAATGGAGATAGATAAGATAGGCAATTTTTTAATAAATCATGTCTTTTATTATTTTTATAACTGACTTAAAAAGGATCCAATATTCCTTCTGCCTCCTTTTCTCCCTGCAATAACAATCCTGTGAGGTGGGTTGGACTCAGACTAGCTGGCCCAAGGTCACCCAGCTGGCTTCCATGCCAAAGGTAGGACTAGAACTCACTATCTCCTGGTGATTGGCCCTAAATCACTCAGCTGGCTTTTCAGACTTAAGGCAGGACTAGAACTCACCATCTCCTGGTGACTGGCCCCAAGCCAACAATCTGGCTTTCATGGGTAGGGCAGGACTAGAACTCACCGTCTCCTGGTGACTGGCCCAAAGTGACATATCCACAACTTTCATGTCAAAGATGGAACTAGAACTCACTATCTCCTGGTGATTGGCCCTAAATCACTCAGCTGGCTTTCAGACCGAAGGCAGGACTAGAACTCACCGTTTCCTGATGATTGGCCCAAAGTCACCCAGCCAGTTTTCATGCCTAAGAGGGGACTAGAACTCACAGTTTCCTGGTGATTGGCCAAAAGTGACTTCCCTCAGCTCTCATGGCTAAAATGGGACTAGAACTCACAGTCTCCTGGTGATTGGCCCAAAGGGACAGAGCTGACTTTCATGCCGAAGATGGAACTAGAATTCACAGCCTCTGGTTTCCCACCTGGTGTCATAATTACTAGGCCCAATTTATTTTTTATGGACAGAAAAGATTTCCCATTATTATCCTGCTCAAAGGATCAGCAGTTGCACCCATACGTGCTCGTCAATATGCCAAGAATATGCCAAAATAAAGCCCTGAATAGTGAGCCCAATTTACGCACTTCTCCTGTAATATTGGTATAATGTTTCCCAACCACCCACCCCGACTAAAGATTGAGATTTCTCCGATTTCCCCGACCGCAATTTTAACATTAAATGGATACCTTCATCCGGGAGGTAACGGAATTCCATGGAGCCACTGACTTCTTTGTCGGAGGGGCGGTGCAGCTGCATCTGAACCGTCACGGGTTCACGGATTGTCTGATCCGCGTAGGGTGGCGTCTTGAAGACAATGGCCACCTGGCGGTGTACATCGGCCTGCGAGAAGGACCCTTTTGCTTCCCAGGAATCCTTGAAAAAGCGGACTTCGATGTCCTCTGGAACAGAAGCAGAGATGTTGGGGAAGCCATCAAAGGAAGGACCATCAGATCATTAGTATTCGTTATACAGTATTATATTAACACACATGCTAAGAGTTAGACATTCTACTTCCCCTTCCCACCTGAAAAGAACTCTGTTCTAACTGCCAGTTGCCTTATACAAACATGTTCTGATGCTAAGGAATTAGACATTCTACTCCCCCTCCCCACCTGAAAAGAACTCTGTTTCAACTGCCAGTTGCCTTATACGAACATGTTCTGATGCTAAGGAATTAGACATTCTACTTCCCCTCCCCACCTGAAAAGAACTCTGTTCAAACTGCCTATTGACTTATACGAACACGCTCTGATGCTAAGGAGTTACACATTCTACATTAATTTTCAAGCTTTAAGTGTCAACTTATCAAGCCCGATTTCACCAGCTAGTAGATAAAACTAACATTCTGGAAATCCCAGAAGTCCTTTTTCCAAAGGCAACTGGGCTTTCTTTGTTTTTACTTGAAGATGTTTCGCTTCTCGTCCAAGAATCGGATCTGACTGAACGGTGGAGGACAGAAAGATTTAGGTTCCTTGCAGTCATCTGCTTGTTGGTACTCCCTCTGACAATTGTTGAGGCCACTTGGAGGCTTATTTGTGCCCTCAGAGTCACCAGAAGAGTGCAAACGAGCGTGGAAACTCCTTGGAAATGCTGAAAGGCGTTTTAGTGGGTTTACAAACACGGTCCTTTCACAGCAGTTCCAAGAAGATTCCATGCTCATTTGCAGTACTCAGGGCACAGATAAACCTCCAAGTGGCCTCAACGACTCTCTAAAAGGACGTAAAGGACCATCTGTCTGCAAGGAATATCAATCCTTCCGTCTGTCAGGCCGGCCGTCTTTGGCCTATTATTTTTTCTATGCTGTTTCATTAGTGGGGAATAGTAAGGAGCAGAATGTGTTGTCGTCATAATAAAACATTCTTTTCCAGAAACCTAAGGTCATCTTTTGCCTCCGCACCTGACCGGAACTAGATGGATGGAAATACCAGCGTGGCAGAGGAACATTGGACCATGTGATGGACTTGTGGGTGTGGGGAGAAAGGTTTTGAACTTTCAACTGGGGGGAAACCCCAGGAAGCTTTCAGATCCGGGCTTCCAGAGTTTGTACCAACATGTCTCTCTTATTGAATTGGAACTTTGATGAAAGCTATTGCCTTGGACTCTGATTTAATTCTGGATGATATTTGGAGCGCTGACATCGTCCTTCACCCTTCAGTCAGAACTGAAGCAGCTTCTTGGATGAGAAGCGAAACCTCTTCAAGAAGAAACAAAAGTCCAGTTGCTTTTGGAAAAAAAGCCCTTTAGGATCGGGGAAAATTTAAAAATTTCCCAGGGGTGTTTGGGGGGGGGGGGGAAAGGCCCTACCTTTCTGCACTTTGTCACAGAGGAGGAAGATTTCATCTCCCCCCAGGCAGGTCCCTGAATTGCGGTTGACGCGGCAAATTTTCAGCTCGGCTGTATTGGGCGCACCTACAGAACGGTGGAAGGAGAAACAAGACAAAACTCAGGATGGGTCATTCTTGACTTACGACCGTTTATTCGGCGGTGGTTCGAAGAGACACAATGGCACTGAAAAATGGGAGTTACGCCTGGTCCTCACTCTTACAATCCGCTATTGGATCAGTAACTCAATCTATTCCTCTAAACCAGGGGTGTCAAACTTGATTTCATTGAGGGCTGCGTCAGGGTTGGGTTTGACCCCAGCGGGGTCTGGGGGGGGCGTGATGGGTCTGGGGGTGTGGCCAGGATGGGCATGTCAGGGGCACCTGTGGTGGCCAAGTGCTAAGGCAGGACTTCCCTGAGACCCTCCCTCTCCTTCTAATCTTCCTTCCTTCCAGTTTCTGTCTCCTATCTTTCCTCTGTCGCTTCCTATCATTTCTCTTCCTTTTGTACTTCTTTCTCTTTCTCCTTCCTTCGTCTATCTTTCTTTCCTCTGTCCCTCCCTCCATTTCCCTTACTTTTTTACTTTTTCCTCCTTCCTTCCTTCATCTATCTTTCATTCCTCTGTCTCTTCCTCCATTTCCCTTCTCTTTCTCCTTCCTTCCTTCGTCTATCTTTCTTTCCTCTGTCCCTCCCTCCATTTCCCTTACTTTTTTACTTTTTCCTCCTTCCTTCCTTCATCTATCTTTCATTCCTCTGTCTCTTCCTCCATTTCCCTTTACTTCTCTTTCTCCTTCCTTCCTTCGTCTATCTTTCTTTCCTCTGTCCCTTCCTCCATTTCCCTTTCTTTTGTACTTTTTTCTTTCTCCTTCCTTTGTCTAACTTTCCTCTGTCCCTCCCTCCATTTCCCTTCCCTTTTTACTTCTTTCTCCTTCCTTCCTTTGTCTATCTTCGTCTATCTTTCTTTCCTCTGTCCCTCCCTCCATTTCCCTTCCTTTTTTACTTTTCTCCTTTCTTCCTTTGTCTATCTTCGTCTATCTTTCTTTTCTCTGTCCCTTCCTCCATTTCCCATTCTTTACTTCTTTCTCCTTCCTTCCTTCATCTATCTTTCTTTCCTCTATCCCTTCCTCCATTTCCCATTCTTTACTTCTTTCTCCTTTCTTCCTTCGTCTATCTTTTTTCCTCTATCTCTTCCTCCATTTCTCTTCCTTTACTTCTTTCTCTATCTCCTTCCTTCCTTTGTCTATCTTTCTGTCCTCTGTCCCTCCCTCCATTTCCCTTTCTTTTTCCTTCCTTCCTCTGTCTCCTATCATTCTTTCCAATCCCTCCCTCCATTTCCCTTTCTTTTTGACTTTTCCTTCTTTCTCTTTTTCCTTCCTTCCCTTCTCTCCTGTTTTCCTTCCCTCTTCCTTCCCCTTTCTTCTTCCTTCCCCTCTTTCCTTCTTTTTCCTTCCTTGCTCTCTTCCCATCTTTTCCTTTGTCTTCCCTCTTTCCCTTGCTCCTTTCCTGTCTCTTCCTGCATGCTCAAATGCGAAAAAGGGAAAACATTTCTCCTTTTGTTTTGCTTTTAATTCCTTTTCCTAGTCCTGGCTAGTCCTTTGCTAGCCCTGCCGAGCTCCGTTTCCGCTGGCAGAGGCACCGCGAGCCAGTCCCGATAATAACCCCAATTGGACTTTTTGAGCCCATGCGCTAAAACAAGCCCTCCCCAAAAACATTTTAATGCACGTGCAGCCGGTCCCCGACATTTCCTCTGGTTAGGGTTAGAGAGACAAGAGGTGGAAATCAAGTAAGACGGCAAGAGGAGTTCTGTCTTGCTCCAAGAGCCCCAAAATAATGCGTCCTCCCCGACAATAAGGCCAAACACTTATTTTGGCGTTCAAAAAATATAAGTCAGGGTCTTATTTTCAGGGGGGGAAACGGTAAACGTGCCCGAAACATGGATCCAGCCTGCGGGCCTCGAGTTTGACACCCCTACTCTAAACCAAGACTTCTGGCCATCACTCACGATTGTCGTAGATCGGTTGGGAGAACACCAGGGGCAGCTGAATCAAGTGCCCCGTGTTCGTATCCCGGATCCAGACCTGGAAACAGAGTCGAACCGCATTCAGGTCGTAATCTCCTTTGAGCGCCTCCATCGGTACTGCGGGAGGAAGAGAAAAAAGGAATGAAAACGTCAAGAACTGGAGGAGGATAAAATACGTAGAAATCATTGCGCAGATGAAAAATCGCAGGAAACTCATGTGGCACAGATAGCTGGAAAAAAAAATAGCAAGGGGACAAAATGAGAAGCGGCAAGATGTTGAGTAGGGAGTCAAACTATTCTCCAAGGCACCTGAAGGCAGGACAAGAAGCAATGGGTGGAAACTAATCAAGGAGAAAAGCAACTTAGAACTGAGGAGAAATTTCCTGACAGTGAGAACAATTAATCAGTGGAACAGAAGTTGCCTCCAGAAGTTGTGAATGCTCCAACACTGGAAGTCTTTAAGAAGATGTGGGCTAGCCATTTGTCTGAAGTGGTGTAGAGTTTCCTGCCTAGGCATGGGGTTGGACTAGAAGACCTCCAAGGTCCCTTCCAACTCTGTTATTCTATTGTATTGTATGTTCGTCATTACGGTGAGAAGCAGGCTATTCGCCCCCCTTACACAGGCGAAACTGCTCAAGAAATGAAGCTATTAAATGAACAAAAATATGACGATGCTAAAGCACGATTAGGATTACATGGTTGAAACATTTGGAAGGAGCAAATAGAAGCGTGACATCTTTTTCATAATCCAAATTGTGAAAAGTAGCGTACAGGGAAGCTGAGTTTATAATAATAATTGCACCTTGAGATAGAAAGCTCAGAAAACTATTGATATGAAACAATGTCCAATGTTTTCAAGCAGAATGAAAACTATGCAGCGTTTAAAAAAAGAAGACATCTAATTGTAGTGAAATTCTAGTTCATAATTCTAACTTAACCTTTTATTTGTGATTTATGAAAGAAATTACTTGCTGAATTACTTGAAAACGACAGCAGCAGACTAAGAGAAAATGGTTGAAAGAAGGAAAGAAGGAAAAGGATTTACTAGTGGAATAGAATGAAATTCAGTAAATATAGCCAACGGTATATAGCCAATATGATGGGAGGGAAATTAGATTAATACTATTAATGGTGGATAATTCACTAAGTGAAATGTTTACTATATAAAATTAAATTTGAGGAGATATGTGATTGAGAGTAAAACAGAATAAGAGAGGGAAATGGTACGTTAAATCTGATTAACTTGGAGAGGCAAATAAGGATCTTGTTTATACATTAAGAAATTAAAGTTAAGCTGGAAAATATGGAAAGAAAATAAGACTGAAATGCAAAATGAAAATATGATGTAAAATGAACTATGATGTAAAGGGAGGGGGGGGGGACACTTCATTTCAAGAAAAAAAAAATTACCGTGAGCCAAGATTGCTGCAAAGCAATTTCCCACATTTTTACGGCAATTACACACACACACAAACACACGCTCAGCCTTCCTTACCGTTGTACGGGTTGTTCCCGGTTTCGATCCGCTTGGCCACGGCCTTTTCCAGATCCCGTTTCCGCACGCACTGGATTCCCAGGTTCTGGAAGCTGGGGACAAAGGCAGGCGTGAATATCCCACTCGGGAAGGAAAAAAGAGGCCAAGAGGTGATGTTTTTCCGATTTCTACCTCCCAATTCCATCTCCTGGGACTCACCTGTGAATGGAGCGCTCTGGAGACAATTCGGCTTCGTAGTAGCCTTCTTTGCAGTCCTTGCCCACCAGGTCGTGGGGGTGAGGCCGATGGGGGGCTTCTTTGGTCACCAGGGAGATGCGGACCTTCCCCGGACCCTGGTAGTTGTGAATCTGAGGGGGGCAAAAGAGGGAAAGAGTTGGACACGGGCCAGCAAAACGTGTCTCAAGGTTGCATCTCCTCCTGTTACAACCTAGGCTTCCCAAGAGTGTGAAGCCAACTCCTCGTCCTGATAAAACCTCTTTTATTTAGGTTAGAGAGTATTCCTCTCCAGCATAGTTCCGGCTCACAGTCTTTCATGAGATTTCACAACTGCAGACCTTAATCAGGCTGGGAGAGCTGCCAGGCTGATATCTTTTAAACGCCACGCTGTAGCAGCAATTACTTGGCAAGTAGTCAAGAACAGATCTTCACCGTAATGAATTGAACTAATGGTCTCCTGCAAACTCCACCCCCCCTTTGCTCCTCTTTTATTTCCTCTGGGAGGGGCCATTCATTGTCCACCTGTGCCTTTACTCCCAAGTCGACCCCTGTTCTTTCGCTGTTCCCGTCTGGCAGCTCTGCGCATGCGCACACTGGGAAGAGGCTCCAGCTGTTCTTCTGCCCCACTGATCTCCGACTCAGCGTATAACTGTCAGCCCCCTCTTTGCCTCCGACACAGAGCCCGCCTCAGAGCCTTCCCCAGACTCCAGGACTTGCCCAGGTTCCTCCCCAACCTCCTCACTGTCTGAATCTGCCACTAGCTCCGCTGGCGGGCCACACCACCTCTCTGGGGAAAGAAAGGTTTGATTTCATGGGGGCGCATTCGCAAAATGGCTGCCCGCCAGCGCGAGCGTGTACAGATGTAAGTTTTCCACCCAGGGAGGCTGCCCAGGAAGTGTCCCTCATCCCTTTCTTCGTGGCTGGACGTGCTGTGACATCACACCAGGTTTTCCTTTGGCCCGGATGGGATGAAAAGGGACCTGGATTTTGAAAGCAACCTGGTGCAAAGGCTTCTGGGAAATGGAGTCTTTCTGGGCAGGGGAGGGGGAGGAGCCGGGAAGGCTGACCTTGATGGTGGGGTGGGTCTTGGTGGTGTCGGTGCTGCGTTCCCCCGGGATGGAGCCGGCCAGGCGGCCCTCGCACTGGTAACGGAAGCGCATCCCCCGCTGTTTGGGCTGCTCGATTATTTCCACCATGGGATTGCTGCTGGGGGTGGGTTCTTGAGGGCGGGAAGGAGGAAGGGAAGGAGGATAGGGAAAGGAGAAGGGAGAAGGAAAGGGAGCCCAGGAGGGACGGGAGGGACAGAAACAGAGATACAAGGAAGGGAGGGAGGGAGAAGGAAAGAAAAGAGATAAATGGAAAGGGAAAGAATTGAGAAAGTAGGGGGAAAGGGAGAGAGGAGGAAGGAAGGAAAGAGAAAGAAGCAAGGAAAAGAGAAAGAATGAAGATAGGAAAAGAGAAAAAGACGCAGGGAAAAGAAACAAGGAAGCAAGGAAAGAATGAGAAGGAAGAAAGGGAGGGAGGGAAGGAAGGGAAGGAGAGAAAGGAAGGAAGGAAGGAGGAAAGGAAGGAAAGAGCAAATGAAGTATTAATACTGTAGAAGACAACCCCTTTCCCAGGCCAACACACTGTCTGAATCGCTTAATAACTATACAGTGATTCACTTAGCAACCATGGGCAAAAAAGGTTGTAAAATCCAGTAAGGACCCTCTCAACCGTCTTACTCCAGCAACAGAAATGCCCTGTTCTGATTGTGGCCATGAAGTCAAGGTCTAATTTGCACTGTATTTTGAGCATGGCATTATATACCCCCCCATCAGATTGATCGATTTGAAGCCCACTGTATTCGATTTCCCCCATGTACAGCAGGAGGTAGATCCAATTTGGAGAGGGAGGGGGATTTCATTTCGTTGTACGATGTGCGATGACAATAAACTCAACTAAAAAATGAAACTAAATGAGAGAGAGAAAAAAATAAAGGAACAAACTTCCCCCCAGAGATTTAAAAAAAAAAGGCATTCAGTTTTTGTCAAGAGGCTTCGCCCAAGTGTCCACCTCCGGATGATACACAACGACACAACTTTCTTAACAGGCCAGGCCTCTGCTTGAAAAAACAACAACTGGGGATTTCCTAAATCCTAACTTTGAGCAATATGGGAATTTTCGCCTCTCTTTCTTGAATAACTGGTCATTAAATCACCAGCTCAAGGTTCAGGCTGCCCCGTGCTGTGAAGCTCTCTGTTTTGTTTTCATTGTTTGGAAGCCAAAGGAGGAGGGGGAAAAAAGGAAGTATTGAATCAGCCGGCGGAGATTTTTAAAAAAAGAAAGAAAACCACTCAAAAGCAATCTTGACAAAGGGAAATCCCCAAAACCTGCTGGATCTACGGCCATGAATGAGAGAGGCGGGAAAAAAAAAACACATTTCCTGGCAGGGAGATTTCCCCCACATTGGATGGGAGACCTTCGTCTCCGGAGCTTTAGAATCCAAATATTGGATATGTAGAGATTCTCCGTCATCCAAGGTCCTGGTTGTCTCAAGGGGGCTTTTTTTCAGGAGGGCAATTGGACTTCATTTTTTCTTGTGAAGATGTTTCGCTTCTCCTCCAAGAAGCTTCTTCTGCTCTGGCTGGATGGTGGGGAAGGGAAGGATTGATCATCCTTGCAGACAGCTGGTCATTTGCATCCTTTTAAGAGGGTCGTTGAGGCCACTTGGAGGTTTATCTCTGTCCTCAGGGTCACCTGAGTGGTGCAAATGGTTCCTGTAGTCTGCATTTTTTCCCTCTGGGAATCCATTCCTACTCCCACACCGTTCCAAAGGTGTCCATCCCAAATTGTGTAGCTAAAAGTCTATAGAAATTCTCAGCCATCCAGGTCATGGTTGTCCCAAGGGTGCTTTTCTTGTTTCCCCGCCCCCCTTTTGAATACGTTTCTCTTCTCATCCAAGAAGCTTTTTCAGCTCTGACTGGATCGTGGGGAAGGGAAGGAGCTGAAGAAGCTTCAGAGCTGAAGAAGATTCTTGGATGAGAAGAGAAACGTATTCAAAAGGGGAAAAAAACCAAGAAAGTCCAGTGGCCTCTTGAAAAAAGCACCTTTGGGACCTTGGATGATGGAGAATGTCCACAGACCTTTAGCTATATAATTTGGGATGGACACCCTTTGAATGGGGTGGAAGTAGGAATGGATTTCCAGAGGGGAAAAAAATTGCAAGAACCTACAGGAACCATTTCCACCACTCAGGTGACTCTGAGGACAGAGATAAACCTCCAAGTTGCCTCAATGACCCTCTAAAAGGATGCAAATGACCAGCTGTCTGCAAGGAGGATCAATCCTTCCCTTCCCCACCATCCAGTCAGAGCAGAAGAAGCTTCTTGGAGGAGAAGCAAAAGGTCTTTAAAGAAGACACAAATAAACCTCCGAGTGGCCTCAACAACCCTCTAAAAGGATGCAAATGACCAGCTGTCTGGTCAGAGCTGATGAAGCTTCTTGGATGAGAAGCAAAACGCCTTGAAAAGAAAAAACAAGAAACGCCAGTCACCTCCTGAAAAAAAAAACACCTTTGGGAAAGAGGATGGATTAAACCATGCCTGAAAAATGGTTGAATTGGTGGCTGAATTATATATAATTGATATATATATATATATATATATATAATAAAAATAACTAATATGATTAAAGGCCTGGAGATTAAAACCCATGAAGAACAGGAATTGGGTTTGGCTTGTCTGAAAAAAAGGACTAGGGGGGGACATGATAGCAGTATTCCAGTATTTGAGGGGCTGCCCCAAAGAAGAGGGGCTCAACTTATTTTCCAAAGCACCTGAAGGCAGGACAAGAAGCAACAGAGGGAAACTAATCAAGGAGAGGAGCAACCTGGAATTAAGGGGAAACTTCCTAACAGTGAGGACAATTAACCAGTGGAACGGCTTGCCACCAGAAATCGTGGGCGCTCCATCACTGGAGGTTTTTAAGAAGAGCCAGGACAGTCACCTATCTGAAATGGTCTAAGATTTCTTGCTTGAGCAGGGGGCTGGACTAGAAGACCTCCAAGGTCCCTTCCAGCTCTACTCCTATTCTAATAGGCATTATTTGGAGAAAGATGTTTTTTAAGAGAACTTACCATGAAGGCTCCAGCTCGGTGGGAAAAGCAAAGGAAGAATATCTGAAAGAAAAAGGGGGAAAATAGTGTTTGTTTCCATGTTTGGTTTTGCCACGCTTTGTTTAAACCATCATTGGTTGAATTTAAGCCAGTATTCCTGGGTTTGCGAGTCCCGAGCCATTACGGTTTGTGTTAAGTATGAAAGCTTTCCATGATTCCAGAGAGGGGAATCTCTCTGCTGGATTTCAAAAAGTTTGAGGTGAAACAAGCCCTGTGCCGAAATTTTTTTAAAAATGTATCAGAATGCTAGTCCTCATGGTTAAAAGTAGCTGGCTTAAATATGGAAGGCAGGAACGACTTTTACCAAGACAAATGTTCGTTCTATTATTTATTTATTTTCACAGATAGCAACAATTGGGGTGTTTTGTCAGAATGTTTGCAGAAAAAAAAATCAGGTTTTTTTTTTGCCTTTTGGGCATAAAATCCATTCACTCTGGCCCTCCATAGTAGGGCTCAACTTACAACCAAACATAAACTGTTTGAAGTATATATATATTTATTTATAAGCCGATAAACCGGCGTTGCCCAGGTATTTATTGATAGGGGGGAAATGTCCAGACCAAACATAATTTCTAATGTTGGATTTTCCCCGCTTACCAGAGGGAGCCCCCTTGTGGAGTACTGTGGAGTCATTACCATGGCAACTCCACTGCGCTTTTAAGCCATTTTAAGGCACAACAGGCTGCATCTTAACAGAACAAACATCCCGAGGAGTTTTAGGGGTGTCTTACCCCACCCCAATATTTGTTTCCAGAGAGTAAGTCATTCCAGAGTTATGCTGGAACACACACAGACAGACATACACAGATGTTTTCATTCATATATATATATATATATATATATATATATATATATATATATATATATATATATATATATATGTGTGTGAAGTCAGTGAAATAAAGACAGCATGGCCTGTGTAGCAACAGCAGTGATTCACTTAACGACTGTGGCAAAAAGGTTGCCAAACAAGGCACTCTGCCTTGCTTAGCGATGGGCATTTTGGGTTCATTGGTGGTCGTACGTCGAGGATCCACCTGTTCAGATCACACAGCGTCGAATCCAAGACGCCAAAGAAGGAAATTTTGAAAAGAGAAGCAGAAACGTCTGTGCTGTGCCCAAAAAGAGGAAGTTGACGATGAAAACTTCACGTCCAAATAGTCCCAATAGTTTAAGAGCCAAGGTGGCGCAGTGGTTAAATGCAGCACTGCAGGCTACTGCTAGATCAGCAGGTCAGCGGTTCAAATCTCACCGGCTCAGGGTTGACTCAGCCTTCCATCCTTCCGAGGTGGGTAAAATGAGGACCCAGATTGTTGGGGGCAATATGCTGACTCTCTGTAAACCGCTTAGAGAGGGCTGAAAGGCCTATGAAGCGGTATATAAGTCCACTGCTATTGCTATAGTTCACAGACTTCTTAAAAGTCTTTAAAAATGGGGTGTTTTTTTTCTTCCTCCAATTGAGGCTTTGCTGCTCCAATTATACTTTTGAGGTTTGCTTTTTATTTAGTCACTTCTGAAGACATTTCGAGGTCTAGATCACCTGCGGTTTTCTCTTAGATCAGGGTTTCTCAAACTTTAAGATGAGTGGACTTCGATTCCCAGAATTCTGGAGGATTCCCAGAATCCTGGGAGTTGAAGTCCACCCATCTTAAAACATGCAGACTGGAGAATTCTGGGACTTGAAGTCCAGACATCTTAAAAGCTTTGGGATTGAGAAGTACTGGTTCAGAAGAATGAGGAGGTGGCTGTAATTTGGAGCTGCAATGGGGGGGGGAGATATTCTGCTTAGATTTTGCACCCCAATGCGGTATCCAAACATGTGAGTTTGTTAAATAATGAGAATAGGATGCTGTCAAAATGTTTGGTTCTGTCAAAATGCAGATTCCAGAATTAAAGCCAATTTCAGCTCCGCTATGCCACTCTTTTTGAGTTTCATTCTTTGGCAAAGGAAACACGGAGGAATTTCAGGTCTCTTTGCAAGCAAATCGGGGAAGAGAATCGGTGGCCTTTTCGCTTTTTAATCAAGCGGTGTTAAATGCAGGTCAAATATATGGGATCTCTGTTGCAGTATTCTTCCTTTTTTATCATTTTGAAAGCCGACTTCTGTTTTTTCCTACTTCTTTTTAGCAATGGGGAAAGAGTGACCCAAGGGGTCATGACCTATGGAGACCTTGTCCTCTAGGTATTGGGAATCCTGGAAACTGAAACCCCAACCTGGTTTGAAGTCACCAACTTCCAAAACAAACTAGGGGATTGTTGACATCTTAATTTTGAACAACAAATGGGCTTTTTCTCCCAACTCCACCATCCTTTCTGGTTCCCCATGGCCTAACCCAAGTTTAAATTTCCGCATGCACACTTTTTAAAAATCCCAGTTTACAATTTTAAACCTAGTTTAAAATATTAATTCTACTTTAAATTTTAATCCTGGTTTATAATGGCAGCAGGCCTTGCTAGTTTTAATCCTAGTTTAAATTTGGATCCGTTTAAATGTAATCCTAGTTTATAATGGCAGCATGCACCTAATATAATCCTAAATTTTAATCCTAGTTTATAATGGTAGCATGCACTGCCACCTTTAATCCTAGTTTAAATTTTAATCCTTGTTTAAATCTAAATTTTACCTTAAAATGTAATCCTAGTTTATAATGGCAGCATGCACTGCTGGCGTTAATCCTAGTTCAAATTTTAACCCTAGTTTAAATTTTAATCCTAGTTTAAATGTTAACCCTAGTTAAATGGCAGCACGTACTGCTAGTTTTAATCCTAATTTATGTTTCTTCCTACTTTAAATGGCAACGCCCATTCCCGTAACTCCTTTGAGTTTTGAAGTTTCAGGAGACATTGTCTCCACTGGGCTGTGAAGCCGCTGAGGACTAGAAAACTGGTTCCAGCCAATGAACTTTGCGGAGCTGAATGGCACTCCTGGCTGGGCTATATATATATTCCACATTCCTTAGATTTCGCAATCACAGGTAGCAGATTCACACCCCGCCACAACAAACAATTAGCCTCTTAGAGCAGCCAAGCTCTGCGGTTGTAAAATGTTAGTACAAATTTGGTGGCGGTGATTGGGAGAATAGCGTGACTTTAGGCCAAAGCCTTGAGGACTAGAAACTGGGTCCAGTCAACGATTGGTGCAAACCTGAAGGGGCTTTTTTACACATTTCTAAGACTTTCTAACACAGTCTGCTTCACCTAAATAAATAAATAAATAAATAAATAAATAAATAAATAAATAAATAAATAACCTGCAGGCCACAAACACAACATACTGCAAATCACACACAGACACAGACACAGACACACCTCTTATACTTTTAGAATCTGGCAGCAGATTCAGATAGTGAGGAGGGTTGGGGAGGAACCTGGGCCAGTCCTGGAGTCTGAGGAAGGCTCGGAGGAGGGCTCTGTGTCGGAGGCAGAGAGGGGGCCAGAGCCATCCGACAGTTATCAGCTGCCTTCGGAGTCGGACATCAGGGAGGCAGAAGAACAGCTGGAGCCAGTTCCCAGTGTGCGCATGCACAGAGTTGCCAGACGAAGGGAACAGCGAAAGAACAGGGGTCGACTTGGGAGGAAGGCCCCAGGTGGTCAGTGAATGGCCCCTCCCAGAGGAAATAAAAGAGGAGCGAAAGGGGAGTGGAGCTTGCAGGAGACAATTAGTTTGCTTCATTGGTTCATGACTCTCCGAGACTCCTGGCCAGGTTTTGCAGAGATCGGCCTGGCAGCTCTCCAAGCCAGATGAGGTCTGTGACCATAAATCCTCCCTTGAAAGACTTTGCTGGATATGAAGGAGCAGAATTCAAAGTCAATTAAAAAGGGGGTTTGTTTAGTGACCGTACAGAGTTAGCACGGTACGGTCCCTGTGTAAAAATATTTCCTGTTTCATCTCTCTGGTGTTTTTCTGAAAATGTGGCTTTCTCTGTTTGTCTGAAGTTGTGTAGGGTTTCCTGCCTAAGCAGGGGGTTGGACTAGAAGACCTCCAAGGTCCCTTCCAACTCTGTTATTCTATTCTATTCTATTCTACTCTATTCTGTTATTCATTATTCTATTCCATTCCATTCCATTTCTCCTAATTCTATTCTCTATTCTATTCTATTTCTCCTATTCTATTCTATCCCATTCCCTATTCTATTCTGTTCTATTCTTGCTGGACTTTTTTTAAGGCAAAGATTTATTGCATACCTGTGACTTCGATATTACTTAGTTACCAATTTGTTTTATTTCCTGCCTCACCCTATTATTGATGGAAAAGCTGGATAGATGAATATCTTTTTATTACAGTCACCAGTTTAACTTTTATCTGGGCTTGGACAAAAAACATGTTTTAATCTAGAATTAAAATCCCTTTTAATCTCTTCCCGTCTGAGGAATGCACCCCATACCATTTAAACTCCTTGATATTATTGAATTTTAGCTCGGAATTGTTGAGAGTTGAAATAAAAGTTTATTATTATGGCAGCATGATAATTAAACATAGATTTGAGCTGGCAATTGTAGAGTCAACGTTACAGAATGAATTAAGTAATCCTGAATGCTGGCTGATAGAAATTTGTAGAAAAACAGGGCAAGTTTACTACTGTAATTTTATATTATTACTTTATTATTTATATTATTACTTTCATTACATTTTAATCATGATTTTTATCAAATTATATCTTAACTAAGGTATCCAGAATCATTGAGAATTCAGGATGAATTGACTTCTTAATGAACTAAACAAATACGTTCCAACTTCTTTAGCCAAAGTCAAAAATCACTGAGATCGGTTAACACAAAGTATAAAGTCACAACCTTCATCCATCACAGGAGGAATAGAACCTCCAAGGCCAGCAACAGTCTATCTGTGGCAGAAAAGGGCACAGGTGCGTTACAGGTCTGCTTCCTGTTCAAGTCATAATCATCGCCACCCCAAAAAATATAAATAAATCAGAAAATTCTCTTTTGGTTTCTTCCTCTTATTTTTTTAAAAAGATATATTTTCTATATTTTTATCCAGGCAAGCTCCAAAGGACTCAGAACACAATACAACATATCACACACACACCTTTATTTATACAAGATTTACTTATACATTATTTACAGGTAATCCTCGATTTACAACCACAACCGAGGCCAAAATTTCTGTTGCTAAGTGAGACAGTGGAGTTTTTGCCTCATTTTACGACCTTTCTCGGCACAGCTGTTAAGGGAATCACTGCAGTCGTTAAGTGAGCAACACCATAGTTAAGTGAATCCGGCCTCCCCATTTGTCCGAAGGTCGCAAAAGGGGACCACAGGACCCCGGGACGCTGTGACCGTCGTAAATATGAGTCAATTGCCAAGAGTCCTAATTTTGATCATGTGATTGTGGGGATGCAGCCATAAGTGTGGAAAAGTCAGGTTTTTCAGTGTTATTGTAACTTTGAAGTGTCACTGAATAAAACTATTGTATATTGAGGTCTACTTGGATTTGTGTATCAAAATTTATATGCCACCCATCTCACTATCAAACGGTTCTGGGCTATTATCATAAAATAACAATATAAAGCAATTAGAACAGTGTTTCTCAACCTTGGCAATCTGGACTTCAACTCCCAGAATTCCCCAGCCAGCGAATGCATTAAGATTAAAAACATTCTAAAGATACATAAATACACACACACAGAGTATGTACACATATATACTATGAATGCACATACAGGTAAGCCCTTAACTTACAATGGCACATATAGTGACCGGTGAAAGTTACAACAGCACTGAAAAAAATGTGACTTATGACCGTTTTTCACACTTACGACTTTTCCAGCATTCCCCCCCCCGATCATGTGATCAAAATTCAGACGTTTGGCAACTGATTCACAGTTGCGGATGGTGGCAGTGTGCCCAGGGTCATTGCGATCCCCGGATTCACTTAATAGCTGGGTTAACTAACTTCTCAACCTGCAGCGATTCACTTAACGACTGGAGCAAAAAAAGTTGTGAAATGGGTCAAAGCTCACTTAAGAAACGTCCCACTGAACAACATAAACATTGGGCTCGATTGTGGTCGTAAGTGGAGGACAACCTGTTATCGATAAGATATAAATGGAAAAATAATATGAAATCAGAACACAGGACCTCACGGAATAATGAAATTCCTAAACAAAATCAGGAATACAAAAACATGTTTCAGCCACATGCTTTCATTAACTCACCAACTGATAACCCGGCACTTCCCGGATATTTATTTATCCCAACCCTCCTCCCATGAATTTCTAATGTTGGATTTCCCCTCTTAGCAGAGGGAAACGCCTTGTGGAGTGCTGTGAAGTTACCATGGCAACCCTGAGCACTGTACAATAGAAGCCATTTTACAGCAGTACGGTAGAAGCCGTTTTAAGGCACAACAGGCTGTATCTTAACAGAACACCACCACCCCCGAAGCGTGTTAGGGGTGTCTTACCCCCACAGTATTTTTCTCCAGAGAGTTAAGTCATCTGTCTACCAAGTTTGGTTGAAATTGCTTGAGGCATTCCAGAGTTATGCTGGAACATACATACGCACACACATATACACAGACAGCTGTTTCAGAGAGATTTGCCACTTCTAAAGGGCTAGCAGCCTAAAGCCAATTCAAACAGCACAAAAATACAATTTAAATTCCACCACCACCAAAGTGAGAAAACCCAAGAGATTCAAACAAGGAAATAGCCAAATCCCCCGTAAAGTCAGAATCTTTGAAAATGCAAACTGCCAGGTGATTTTCTGAAAAAGGCCACACATCTGGTGCATTTTAAAAGGCAGTCACTAAAGTGTGTTAAGCAAGGAGGCATGTGTTGTTTTGTGTGTGTGTGTGTATGCGTGCGTGTGAGTCACTTAAGCCTGATTTTTTAGGATATTGTTATTTAACTTTCCTTTTTTCACGTGCTGCTTTTCAAAAAGGCAGTAAAGACAAGCGAGCATTGGAAAACCATCTTCTAGGAAACAGCCGGGTGTGGAATGGACAATTCCCAGAATTCCTAGCTGTTTCCCCCCCCATTTTTTCTAGGAATTCTGGGATTTGCAGTTTTGCAATGCTTCAAAAGCATAAAGAAACCCAGCCAGGTTAGGATAGGGAGAAGCAATTGAAAAGGTCAGGGTGAGCCAAGAGACCCCTCCAGATGGTCTCATGGGGTCCCTGCCCGGTCTTTCTTTACATCCCAACCTCCCCTTCTCTCCCAAACAAAAAGCTGAGAACACATTTTCTTCCAGTCTTGTAAATAAAAACAATAAAAATAAAAGAGAGGACATAACCAATTTTGTTGTATTTAGGTACAATGACAATAAAGATTATACTTATACTTATTTCCTACTGAAATGGAGGGAGCATATTTTTTTCCTAGAGAATTCAAGTAGTCCTCGAATTACACCTGCTTGTTTAGCGACCCTTTGAAGTTATGACCACCCTGAAAAAACCCAGACCTCACACTTACGACCGGCGCAGCATTTCTCACAGTTCTTGATTAAAGTTTGGGCAGCTGTATTTATAACAGCTGCAGCACCCCAGGGTCCTGAGATCGGCCCCCGCAGCCCGATTTGACAACAACAGGAAGGGGGGAATGCCAGATTCACTTAAGGACCGGCACGATTCGCTTAACACCAGCAGTACAACTGTGGCCAACAAAAGGGCTGTAAAATCGAGCATGACTCGGTTGCCAAACTCCCTCGCTCAGCAACAGGGAAGCAAAAAGGAGGGATATGTGGGGGGGAGAAAAAGGATAACAGGGAGAAAGTGACAAGGGGCCATTTGGGGTTTTTTTTTGGGGGGGGGGGGAGATCCCTAAATAAATAAATGAAAGCAGAGGCCAGCAACTAAACTTTCGGAGTGGTGGAAACTCTTAACAAGGCCTCATCAACCCAGACTGCAAAAGGGGCAACTGTTTTCTTGGTGTGTATGTGTGTGCATGTGTGATCTGATGCCCCTCCATAAAGGGAGGGTGGAAAAGGGGGAGCTAAAACGAGATGGGGTGGGTCCCCTCCCCTGCCATCACAGTTACCCCTTTCTTGGGGGCGTCTGATAACCGCAATCAAGAGAGGGGAGAAAAGGGGGGCTAAAAGGAGAAGGGGGTCCCCTCCACTGCAGCCCCTTTCTTGGGGTGGGGGCGTCTGATACCCCCAATCAAGAGAGAAAAGGGGGACTAAAAGGAGAAGGGGTCCCCACCCCTGCCGCCACAGGTGCCCTTTTCTTGGGAGGGTAGCATCTGATACCCCCAATCAAGGGGTGTGTGTGTAAAAGCAGAAGAGGGTCCCCTCCACTGCAGCCCCTTTCTGGGCATGGGGGGGTGTTGTGTGGTTCCCATCCCCTTAATCAAGGGAGGGGAGAAAAGGGGGGGCCTCAAAGAGACGTGGGGGGGGTTCCACAGATGCCTGGCAGGAGGGGCAGAACCCCAAAGGAAGGGATGGGAAGGGGAAAGAGAGAGGAGGGCAGCTCCTTTCTTGAGGGGGCGTCTGAACCCCCCCCCAATCAAGGGAGGGGAGAAAAGGGGGGCCTCAAAGGAGACGTATGGGGGGGTTACCACAGGTGCAGAACCCCAAAGGAAGGGAGGGGGACCTTGAGGGGGGAGGGCAGACGTCCCCCCATCAAGGGGAGAAAGGGGGGGCTCAAAGGAGAAGGGGGAGGGGCAGAACCCCAAAGGAAGGGATGGGAAGGGGAAAGAGAGGGGAGGGCAGCTCCTTTCTTGAGGGGGTGTCTGAACCCCCCAATCAAGGGAGGGGAGAAAAGGGGGGCCTCAAAGGAGACGTATGGGGGGGTTACCACAGGTGCAGAACCCCAAAGGAAGGGAGGGTGACATTGAGGGGGGAGGGCAGATGCCCCCCCATCAAGGGGAGAAAGGGGGGGGCTCAAAGGAGAAGGGGGAGGGGCAGAACCCCAAAGGAAGGGATGGGAAGGGGAAAGAGAGGGGAGGGCAGCTCCTTTCTTGAGGGGGTGTCTGAATCAAGGGAGGGGAGAAAAGCGGGGCCTCAAAGGAGACGTATGGGGGGGTTCCCACAGGTGCAGAACCCCAAAGGAAGGGAGGGGGGCATTGAGGGGCGAGGGCAGAGCCCCCCCCATCAAGGGGAGAAAGGGGGGCTCAAAGGAGAAGGGGCAGAACCCCAAAGGAAGGGAGGGTGACATTGAGGGGGGAGGGCAGAGCCCCCCCATCAAGGGGAGAAAGGGGGGGCTCAAAGGAGAAGGGGGAGGGACAGAACCCCAAAGGAAGGGAGGGTGACATTGAGGGGGGAGGGCAGATGCCCCCCCATCAAGGGGAGAAAGGGGGGGCTCAAAGGAGAAGGGGGAGGGGCAGAACCCCAAAGGAAGGGATGGGAAGGGGAAAGAGAGGGGAGGGCAGCTCCTTTCTTGAGGGGGTGTCTGAATCAAGGGAGGGGAGAAAAGCGGGGCCTCAAAGGAGACGTATGGGGGGGTTCCCACAGGTGCAGAACCCCAAAGGAAGGGAGGGGGGCATTGAGGGGCGAGGGCAGAGCCCCCCCCATCAAGGGGAGAAAGGGGGGCTCAAAGGAGAAGGGGCAGAACCCCAAAGGAAGGGAGGGTGACATTGAGGGGGGAGGGCAGAGCCCCCCCATCAAGGGGAGAAAGGGGGGGCTCAAAGGAGAAGGGGGAGGGACAGAACCCCAAAGGAAGGGAGGGGGGCATTGAGGGGGGAGGGCAGACGCCCCCACCATCAAGGGGAGGAGGGGGGGCTCAAAGGAGAAGGGGGAGGGGCAGAGCCCCAAAGGGAGGAAGGGGGCGGGGACAGTGGGGGAGGGGAGGAGCCAAGGCCCCCTCACCTTCCATGGTGGTCGCAGGCAGCGCAGAGGCCATCTGGGGCAGGGGGTCTCCCATGGCGGGCCAGGGAGGGGCCCAGAGGCCTGGCACAAGCCACGCAGCAGCGGCTCCCAAGGCCCGGAGCCCCCGCTCGACGCCTCCACAAAGCTCCGGGGAGCCGGCCAGGGGTCTTTTCCCGCCCCCGCTTCTCTCTCTCCCTCTCGGCCGGCGGCGGGAAAGGGGCGAGAGCGGAGGCCGCGGCCGAGGCGGCGACGGAAGCTTCGCGGCGACAATGTAGCCAGCCCGAAGGAAACACCCTGGGCCACGTGACCACGGCGCCTGCTGGGAAAGCCCCGCCCCGGCGCTCCGACCACGCCCCCTCATGCAAATCGCGGGGGGCGGAGGGGCGGGGCGCGAGCTTCAAAGCGGGAGACCAATGGTCATCGTAAACAGTCATTGTAAATAAATAAAAATAATAAAATAATGAGGTCAGTGATACCTGTGATGGATTTTTTAATGTTCAGTTGATTTTCATGTTTAATGTATGAAAGAGATAATGATGATGATGATGATGATAATGATAACAATAATAATAATGTTCAGTTGACTGAGTTTCATGTTTAATGAATAAAGTAAATAACAACAACAATAATAATAATAATTAATTATTAGTATTTATTAATTGATATTTTCTAATATTATTATATTATAGTATAATAATACTATCATTATTATTAATTATTAATTAATATTATTAATCCACTGGTCATTATGTAAAAAAATATGATTTACCTGTATCCAGAAAGTCATGGAAACATAAAGTGGAAAACGTTATAGAAAGTGAGAAGGTGAAGATCTTGTGGGACTTTCGAATACAGATGGATCATCATTTGGAAGACAATACGCCAGATATCACGGTTGTAGAGGGGCGAAGTGTACAGTTTATTGATATCGCTGTTCCTGGAGATGCCAGAGTTGAAGAAAAACAGCTAGAAAAAATCGTGAAATATCGCGATCTGGCGATCAAAACTACACGGCTATGGATGAAGCATGTAAGAGTGATACCCATTGTCATCGGGGCGCTTGGCACCATGTCCAAGAATTTTACAAGATACATCCACAAATTGCAGCTTCCTGCAATAACACCAGCGGGACTACAAAAAAGAACATTGTGTATTTTAAGAAGGTATTTGGTCGATACTTAGGACGCTGGCAGCAACCCCTATCAGTCATTAGCACCAGTCAATGGTATTTGTAATGCATTTTTGAATGTTCAGTTGGCTGAGTTTCATGTTTAATGAATAAAACAGATAATGAAGATGAAGATGATGCTAATGATAATAATAATGTTCAGTTGGCTGAGTTTCATGTTTAATGAATAAAAGAGATAAGACGTTTAGCAACCTCTCTGGAAAGCTGCTTACACAGCCTCCCAGTTGGCACCTACCCAGGAATAAATCTATATATTGGATTTATTCCTGGGTAAGTAACAGCTGCGGTAACCTAAATCTTGCCTCACAATCAGGAGGTTGTGAGTTTGATCCTAGGTAGAGGCAGATGCTTGTGCAGGGGGTTGGACTAGATGACCTGAAAGATCCCTTCCAACCCTGTTAATTGGTTACATAGAGACCCAAAACACTTTGAACTACCCACATCCGGGTCTCACTGCCAGGGCCGTCCCCGACTTCCGCTTCGCTTCCAGGCTCTTCCGGGCGAGCTAGGCCTCTCCTCTCTATCATACGCCCCGTTATTCTACAACGGCTTGGCCGCGACATGGCGGTTCTATTGGGCCTCCAGAAACCGGAAGTCGCGCTCCAGACACACCGGGAAGAGGGGTTCCGCTCCCCGGAAGTAGTTTCGGCCGATGCCGGAAGAGAAGGCCCCGGCAAACGGCGAGAGCCTAAGATGGCGGAGGTGGTGAGTGCGGAGTGGAGGGAAAGGTAGAGTAGCCCGCGGCATCCCGGGGCCTTCCTCGATCGCCCGCTTAATTTCTCCTTTTGTTTTTTATTTTGCAGGAGGAAGTGACCGAAGGGTGTAACCTCCCCGTCTTGCGCCGTAACCAAGAAAACGAAGACGAGTGGCGTGAGTAACGGGGGTGGGCGGGGCTTGAGAAGGAGTGGGCGGGGCCTGAGAAGGAGTGGGCGGGGCCACGTGAAATGGTCAATGGAGCTTGCAAGTCCCATTCAGACTTTGTTGGAGGAGGAGTTTAAAGGGGGAGGGGCTTAGTGGGCTGCCAAAAAAGTGGGGGGCCCCCAAGGAGGAGACTCTCCCTGAAGGGCTCCCCAACATTAGGACTGGGATAAGAGCGAGAAAAAAGGCAGTGCAGAATAGTGGTCAGAGCACTCCGATCTCTCTCTTATTTAAATAATATTACCTTCGAAAATCCAGCCGGAATTGCAAAAGAGTAACAGAAGAGTTGGAAGGGTCCCTGGAGGTCATCTAGTCCAACCCCCTGCCTGACCCTACCCCATTTCTGACATAGGGCTGTCCAGTTTTCACTTGAAAGCTTCCATTGATGAAGCTCTCACAATTTCTGAATAACAGAATAATAACATAGCTGGAAGGGACCTTGTAGGTCATCTAGTCCACCCCCCCACCCGAGCAGTCTCTTCTTGAATGCTTCCAGTGATCATTTTAAAACTGATTTTGCCTCTTAGCTTCGTTTTTTTTCTCCGGCTTATCTCTGCAGTGTGTCATTTGGTTCTTAGTCGAGCCAAATTTACCTCCTGGTGGAAAAAGTGTTTTTGGGGGGAAATCTGAGTTTTCGTAAGTGTTAGAAAGAGAAAGTGGCCAGCCTTGGTTTTTCTCCTGTAATAATCTGCTTTTTTCTTTTCACAGCGCTGGCTGAAATCCTGAGTGTCAAAGACATCAGTGGCCGGAAACTTTTCTATGTTCACTATATTGATTGTGAGTAAACGAACCACAGGTGGGAACCACTGGATGGTTGGGAAGGAAAATATTTTCTGGACGGAGATTATGAAAATTGGGAGTTGGTTGGGGGTGAGTGGAGGGCCGCTACAATCCTATCTGGACCACTATGAAACTGAAATCAAGATAATTTATGACCACAGGTTGTCCTCAGCTTACAACCATTCATTTAATGACAGTTCCAAGTTACAACGGCATTGAAAACAGTGACATGACTGTTTTTCACACTTATGACTGTCACAGCATTCCCCAGGATCATGTGATCAAAATTCAGACGCTTGGCAACTGACTCGTGTTTATGACGGTTGCGGTGTCATGTGTGATCCTCTTTTGCGACCTTCTGACCAGCAAAATCGGGAGGGGGCAGATTCACTTAACAACCGTGTCCTGAACTTAACAAATGCAGTGATTCACTTAACGAGTGTGGCAAGAAAGATTGTAAAATGGAGCAAAATTCATGTAGCAACATAAATTTTAGCCTCAATTTTGGTTGTAAGTTGAGGACTACTTGGATACCCCAGAGGTCCAAAATGTTGGCTTGTTATCGACGGCACTTAAAAGATCTCTCCTCTATCTATCTATCTATCTATCTCTCTCTCTCTCTCTCTCTCTCTCTCTCTCTCTCTCTCTCTCTCTCTCTCTATCTCTCTATCTATCTATATATATATATATATACACACACACACACATATATACATATACGTATACATATACATACACGCACACACACACACACATATACATACATACATACATACATACATACATATATATCACCATCTCCTGATTGGTCCAAAGTCACCCAGCTGGCTTTCGTGCCTAAGGCAGGACTAGAACTCCCAGTCTCCTGGTGATTGTCCCAAAGTAACCCAACTGGCTTTCATGCCTAAAGTGGGACTAGAACTCCCAGTCTCCTGGTGATTGGCCCTCTCATCTTAGTTTCATACCTATCGCGGGACTAGAACTCTCCGTCTCCTGGTTCCTAGCCTCGTGTCTTATCCAATATAACCTTCCCTCCCCCCCCCCCTCACTGAATCCCTGAGTGCCTTTTCCTAAACAAAACTCCTGTCTTGCCTTAACTATACAGTCAACAAGCGTCTGGACGAATGGGTCACTCACGACCGGCTGGATTTAAAGAAGATCCAGTTCCCCAAGAAAGAAGCCAAGACCCCCACCAAGAACGGGCTGCCCGGATCCCGGCCCAGCTCCCCGGAACGTGACGTGGTAGGATGCGCGAGGCTTCGGGGGAGGGAGCGGCGTTGACGGGAAGAGCCTGTTTGGGAGGAGAGTCCTAGCCATCAGTTAGGGGTGGGGGTGGGGGTGGGGGTGGGAGGCACGGTTGAAATTCCAGCCCAGGTGATAACAAAACCCAGGAATGTTTCTACGACGTCAGGACGGGGGAGTTTGAGAGCATTGATAGTTCGATTCTGCTTCTTCCCTGCCGAGATCTCCGCCTGCAGCTCGGCCTGGAGACAGGGGTCTCCTCCCCCCGTACGTTTCCCCGCCCCCCCAAGCAGGAACCCGCGTCATGTTGGTAATGCCCGCCTTCCTCTCTATTCAGAGGAAGACCTTGGATCTACAACCAGCCACTCCATCCAGCGGTAAAACCCTACCCATCCCGGTGCAGATAACCCTCCGTTTTAACCTATCTAAAGAGAGGGAGGCCGTCCCTGGCTCGCCCGACCAACCCCTCTCCTCCAGCTCCTGCGTCCAGCCAAACCATCGTTCTACGGTACAAAAACTGGCACTTGGCCGCTTGTTCCTTTTGATGTCGCGCTTGCTCGGCCCCTTTTCTCCAGAGGCCGCACTAGCTGGTGGGGGGGTTGAGTTAGGTCTGGGCTAGCGAGCGAGACCTCCGGGGGTGGGTGGGTGGGTGCGTCCAGGGGCATTGTGGGTCCTTCCAGGGCCCCCACTTCCCCTCCTGAGTCAAGCCAGGACAGGGCAGACCGTGTCCCATCCCAGAACAGAAGGGGGGGGGGGGAAAGACACTTAAAGAGACCACGATATTAAGTTTAAACCACAGATGAAGAGGGCTAGGCCACCTTTAAGCCACAGATGCATTGGGTCCGGCTTGCTACAGGTATGTCCTCGACTTAACGACCACGATTTCCAAAGTTTCTCTGGCTAAGCTGAGTGGGTTTTCCTACCGTTTTAGTACCGTTGTAACTTCTGACGGTCACTAAGTGAAGGGTCGTTAGCCGGGGACCTATCTGTATGAAGTTTCAGGCAGGAATGGAATGGGCTTGACAACTGAATTTGAAGAATGGACGGACGTAAATTGGTCAGGGGCTCAGTGGTCAGAATGGAGTATGGCAGGCTCGCTCTGCCGACTGCCAGCAGTTCGATCATGACCGGATCAAGCTTGACTCAGCCTTCTATCTTTCCAAGGTCGGTAAAAGGAGGATCCAGATTGTTGGGGGCAAGAGGCTGACTCTGTAAACCTTTTAGAGAGGGGCTGTAAAGCACTGGGAAGCGGTACATAAGTCTAAGGGCTATTGCTACTGCTGTTCTATTTTGTTCTATATTCTATGCTATATACTATTCCATATTCTCTATTGTATTCTATATTCTATTCTATGTTCTATGTTCTATCCTGTATTCTATTCTATGTTCTATATTCTATCCTATATTCTATTCTCTATTCTCTATTGTATTCTATATTCTATTCTGTTCTATATTCTATCCTATATTCTATCCTGTATTCTATCTTCTATATTGTATTCCATATTCTATTCTATGTTCTATATTCTATCCTGTATTCTATTTTATATTCTATATTGTATTCCATATTCTGTTCTATGTTCTATATTCTATCCTGTATTCTATTCTCTATTCTCTATTGTATTCTATATTCTATTCTATGTTCTATATTGTATTCCATATTCTATTCTATGTTCTATATTCTATCCTATATTCTATCCTGTATTCTATTCTCTATTCTCTATTGTATTCTATATTCTATTCTATGTTCTATATTCTATCCTATGTTCTATCTTGTATTCTATTCTGTTTTATTTTCTATCGTATAATCTATCATGTATTCTATTCTATATTCTATTCTATGTTCTATTTTCTATCCTATATTCTATCCTGTATTCTATTCTATGTTCTATATTCTATCCTATATTCTATCCTGTATTCTATTATATATTCTATATTGTATTCTATATTCTATTCTATGTTCTATATTCTATTCTTTGTTCTATATTTTATATTCTATTCTATATTCTATCCTATATTCTATTATATATTTTATATTCTACTCAGAATCCTATTCTAGTCTGAATCCTATTCCATTCCATTCTACTGCTTTTCCATCTTATGCTGAAAACCTTTCCCATTTAGCCCAGTTTCAAACTGGTTTAACTAGATAAATGGATTCTGTCCCCAATTAGAAGCTGTGGCAGCTCACTAGCTGACACTGGGCCAATCGCACGCTCTACCTTGCAGGGTTGTTTTGTGAAAAATCTAAGGCAGACGAAGCCATAACCCTAACTTCTATAAGCCTAAGGGGGGAGGGGGTCGTATCAGAGACAGGGCGGAGACCCAGCTTTTAATCCCTTCTCAGTCCCAGCGCAGAGTTCAGGTCAGTCCTTCCCTTCTCAGCCTACCAGTCGGGGGTGGTTGGAAGGGGGAAGGGGCTGTGCTAAGAGAGGGAAGGCCTGGGTTCAAATCCTGCCCTGAAGCTCCCCGAATGACTTGGATCCAGTCACACTTCCTTATCCCGGCCTTATGGAGGAATCTGGGGCTTCCCCAAAGCTCTCTTGCGCACCTTTGGAGCTGCTAAAAAGAAAATCGATACGGTTCAGATCTCTGAAGGCCTGAACCAACATCACAATGGGCCTTGAATTCTCCCGCCGAAGCCTCTACAACTTGGTAAAAGGGCCCCTGGGCCTTGTTTTGCGAAGGAGACGGTTTTACAGGTAGTCCTCGACTTACGACCACAACTAAGCGCTAAGTAAATTCCCCCTTCTCCCCCGCCCCCTTCCGTTTTACCACTTGGCTGACTGCGGTTGTTCAGCGAATCGCTGCGTTTCTTAAACGAGCCGCACGGTTGTTAAGTGAATCCGGCTTCCTCATCGACTTTGTCCGACGGTCGCAAAAAGGGGATCACGTGACACCCACCCACCCACGAACCGTCCTAAATATGAGTCGGTTGCTAAGCGTCTGAATTTTGATTGCATAACCACGGGGATGTTGCAGCGGCCATAACTGCGAACAGGGTGGATTTGATTTAAATCGAGCCGATTTAAATCCTGATTTAAATCACTAGTAAAAGGGCTTGATTTAAATCGACTCGGTTTAAGCCATCATTGTTAAAGAGCAGTTGTCATCTCTGACCTGCAATTGATTCACTGAGAGTCCCAAAATTGCAGAATCTGCAGCCTCGTGCTACATAACGAAGCTCCATTTCAGGCCGAATAAAATAAATGATTAATGTACCTTAAATAGAAAAATATCTTTAGATAGATTTTTACTCCAAAGGCATTTGATTAAAATAAGCTTGATAAAAAATTTTTAAAAATCCAGTTTAAAATAAAAAGTCAGATTTTCTTTTTAAAAAATCATTGATTTTTATCTACCCTGAATAAGAAAAACTCCTAACTTGCCGTTTCCAGTGCCGTTGTGACGGCCACTAAGTGAATTGTTGTAAGTCGAGGACTGCTTGTATTCCGGGTAAAGCAGCTTTCCTAAGTCGTTCCCCCCACCCCATTGATCAAAGTTGTGGTGGTACAAGGATACAAGGATGGGTTTCTAATAGGTGGGCCAGGGTAGAATCAGTCCTTCTTTAACTCAGCAACTTAAAAGATGAATGGACTTCAACTCCCAGAATCCCCTCGCAAGCTTCAATTTAAGATGGGTGGGCTTCAACTCCGACAATCCCCCAGCCAATATGATGGCTGAGGGATTCTGGGAGTTGAAGTCCACCCACCGTAAAATATGGTGGCTGAAGGATTCTGGGAGTCGAGGTCCACACCTCTTAAAACATGCTTGCTGGGAGTCAAAGCCCATTAAAGCATGTTGGCTGGGGAATTCTGGGAGTTGAAGTCCACCCGTCTCTTAAAAGTTGAGAAACACTGCTCCAGAGAGAGCCAGCCAATCAGAGGCCTTGTATGACTCTTCTTCTCACCCCCCCCAACTTCATTCACCTGGAAAGTAGCTGCAGAGATCCCTCCCACCGATCCCAGGCCGAGTCTCCCCATATTTTGCGATGCTGGTGGAAAATTGGGGAGGGGAAGAAGAGAGGAGGAGGAAGAGGAGGCAGCCTGCCACCCCCCCCCCCCTAGAACTTGTTTGCTTTGGTCTCTTCCAGAAACGGAAGGTGGAAGTGGTCTCCCCCGCAACCCCCATCCCTGTTGTGAGCGAGACAACACAGGCCTCGGTTTTCCCCCAGGTAAGTGCATGAAAAGAAATCCAGGTGCGATCCACGGCTAAAATTGAGCCCAAAACTTTTTGTGGCTAAAGTGAGACATTTGCGAGTTTGTCCCTATTTTACCGACTTTCTTGCCACCCTTAAGTGAATCGCTTGCAGTTGTTGAGGGAGCAACTCGGTCGTTAAGCGAATCTGGCTTCCCCATTGACTTGGCTCGTCGGAAGGTCGCAAAAGCGGATCACGTGACCTCCCGGGGACACTGCAAACCGTCATAAATACGAGTCAGTTGCCAAGCGTCTGAAATTTGATCACGTGACCCTGGGGGAATGCTGTGATGGTCGTAAGTGTGAAGCGCGGTCATAAATCACTTTTTTTCAGTGCCGTTGTAACTTTGGACAGTCACTGAATGAAGTGTTGTAAGTGCTCTTTCCCCATGGGGCACTCTCCAGACGCATCGGTGCCAGCCACAACTCAGGGATACTAGCCTACCCCGTATCCAGGTCGTCCACTGGGGAAAAGCTGAGCCAAAAGACGCTACTGCGTGGAAGGCTGAGTGCATGCGCGCGCCCGCTTACATTTGCAAACGGGTAGCAAAGGTAAGTGGACACTGTCAGAGTTTGTTGCAAAAATCAAATCCAGAAAAGCATCCACAGATCACTGATTCAGCAGGATTCATTATTATTATTATTATTATTATTATTATTATTATTATTTATTTGTCTTGTATGCCGCCCACTCCCGGAGGACTCCGGGCGGCTCACAAAATTCATGAACTTCTTTATATGCATAATAACACAGGAGTAAAATGTACAATACCAACAGCAGATTCTTCCAACATGGTAGAGAGGAGAGATTGAGATTTCAGTTTCAGTTCAGCAGAGCAGACAAGTTTCAGTTTCAGTTCAGTGCTCGGAGCTTAATACCAACAAAGAGAACCTCTATAGAGCGGAGTTAAGCTAAGCCACGCCCAGGCACCAAACTCTTTTCAGTTTCCAAACAACCCTCATTGGCTGACTTAGTTGCTATGCCTATTCATTGGCTGGTCTTGTTACCATGTCTTTGCCGGTTCATGAATATGCTGACAAATACCACCCCTGCTTCAAAGCCATTTCTGACCCTATCAAAGCCGTAAGAAGACCCCCAAAATGTTCCCATTCAGGTGCCCCCTCCTAAAGTCAGCTCACCCCCCCCCCCCTGTAAAGTTCTTTTAGTAACCGTTCAAAGTTAGTGAGACACTTATGACCATTTTTCACACTTATGACCGTTGCAGTATTCCCCAGGGTCATGTGATTTACATTCAGATCCTTGTCCACTGACTCACAATTTTGACGGTTGCATTGTCCCAGAGTGATGTGATCCTCCTTTACGACCTTCTGACAAGCAAAAGAGAATGAGGACGCCAGATTCCCATGTGACTCACTTTACAATGGCAGCGATTCATTAAACAAAAGTGGCAAGAAAGAGGGTAAACTGGGACAAAACTCACTTAACAAACATCTCACTTAGCAATGGAATTTTGGGCTCAATTGTGGTAGTAAGTTGAGGACTTCTTGTAATGCCCTCTTTGTCCCCTTCTCTTTTCCAGAATGGCTCCGCTCGCCGAGCCGTGGCCGCCCAGCCGGGCCGGAAGAGAAAATCCAACTGTCTCGGGACAGATGAGGTACATATCCGGGCCGGGAAGTTGGTGGCACCCATCTCCATTGCCGCTTGGGAGGGGAGCACGCCTGGCTGCTTCTCCCATCCCGAACGGACCCCCTTTTCGATTCTTGCAAGCAGGATTCCCAGGACAGCTCGGACGGGATCCCGTCGGCGCCCCGCATGACGGGCAGCTTGGTCTCAGACCGGAGCCACGATGACATCGTCACCCGCATGAAGAACATCGAATGCATCGAACTCGGGCGCCACCGCCTCAAACCCTGGTACTTCTCGCCCTACCCTCAGGAGCTCACCGCCCTCCCCGTCGTCTACCTCTGCGAATTCTGCCTTAAGTATGTCAAGAGCCTCAAATGCCTCCAGAGGCACCTGGTAAGGGGTCCCCCTTTCCTCCATCTCCCCACCACCAATCCAGCCTTGGATCAAAGTTGTCCCAATCCCCTCTTCAATTATTTGCAATGATCCCATATCAGCTGAAGGATAGCAATAGCCCTTAGACTTATATACCGCTTTGCAGTGCTTTTACAGCCCTCTCTAAGTGGTTTACAGAGTCAGCCTCTTGCCCCCAACAATCTGGATCCTCATTTGACCCACCTCGGAAGGCTGAGTCAACCTTGAGCCGGTCAGGATCAAACTCCTGGCAATGGGCAGAGTTAGCCTGCAATACTGCATTCTAACCACTGTAAGGAACATAGCAATAGCACTTAGACTTATATACTGCTTCACAGTGCTCTTACAGCCCTCTAAGCGGTTTACAAAGTCAGCCTCTTGCCCCCAACAATCAGGATCCTCATTTTACCAACCTCAGAAGGATGGAAGGCTAAGTCACCCTTGAGCCGGTCAAAATCGGACTCCAGGCAGTGGGCAGGGTTAGCCTCCCATACTGCATTCTAACCACTGCGTGACCCTGTCTCGTCCACTCTCCCATCGTCCCCAGCCCACCCCGCTGCTCTGCCTGCCTCCTCTTTCTGGTTTCAGTGTAGTTTATAAAATCTTCTCTGTCATTTTGATCTTCCTTTTATTTGACTCAAAATCCTCATCCCTGCCGTTTTAATGTTTTCATTTTTCTTCTGTAGGTTTTTAAAATCCTCACCTATTTTTTTAATGTTTTAAAACTTCTATCTAGGTTAAAATCTTCGTCTCTAGTCTTAACGTTTTAAGCATTCTTCTGTTTAACAGAATCCTTGATTGAAGCACCATTTTTCTTTGTGAGAAAAAAAAACCAATCCAACTCCGTGGTTTCCTTTCCTGCAGATGAAGTGCGATTTGAGGCACCCTCCGGGTAACGAAATCTACCGCAAAGGGACCATTTCCTTCTTTGAGATCGACGGCCGGAAGAACAAGGCAAGCAAAATTTTTGATAATAATAAAATACCTTAGCGGTGCATCAGGTCTTCCGCAGTCTGGAATCCGCCTACATTTCCCAGAGTTCCTTGCCTGTCCCATTCATGGGGAAATCCGTTCTCGCCCACGTTAAACATGCCACTTTCTGCGTGTATTTTTGTTCTGGATATTGAATGGCGGGCCTCTAGTGTAAAGTTTCAAAGGCACACGGTGGCTCAGTGGCTAATAATCCTGACAGGTAGGACTCAAAGAAAGGTGAAAATGCAGCAGGTGCCCAGTAGAAAAAGGCATTCAAACCAAGATCCAAGTTTCTAGCCCTCAGGGAAACCAGTCAGCCTTTGCTCGGCTTCTTTCCCGCACTCCTCCCCAAAACCATTTTGTCTGTCCCGGTATTATATTTTAAGCATGTGGCTCAGTGGCTAAGACGCTGAGCTTGTGGATCCGAAAGGTCGGCAGTTCGAATCCCTAGCGCTGCGTAACGGAGTGAGCCCCTGTTCCTTGTCCCAGCTTCTGCCAACCTAGCAGTTTTTTTTTTTTTTTTTTTTTTTTCCCTTTCAAAATATTTTATTCAATTTTCACATTCCATTTGCAATCATTTATATACAGGGTATTTACTATAAGAAAAGAAAAAAAAGGAAAAAAAAAGAAAAAGGGAAAACGAACAAGTAAAAAGGAAACACAACTCATCATTCACAACCCCACCTCCTCCATACACCCCATCTACCCCCTCCAACTTTCCTTTCTCCCTCTAACACTCCCCTCCTACTTCCCTTTCCCCTCAAACCTTCCTTCTCCCCTTACTCCCCAGACACCCTCCTTACATTCCCCTTACTCCTTACATTCCCCTTACTCCTTCCTTACTCCTCCCTCTTCCTTCCCTCTACCTCCCTCCTTGGTGTATGCCTTTATTCGAGTGTTGTTTGATCTGATAAAAGTAAAATGAACCAAGGAAAAAATAATAATAATAATAATAAAAAAAAAAGAACCACCGTATATAAATACATTCTTGTTCTTGTTAAAACTATGTTAACACCCCCCCACCCCACCCCCCACAATCCCCATCCCTAATCCTCCCGACTTCCCAGGGCCCACACCTGGCACTACCTTCTATCTAAAATATCTTGTATACATATGGATTAAAAAATAAAAGTAATATATCAAAAAAAAAAGAAAAGCAGAGAAAGAAAAAAAAAAGGAAAAAAAAAAGAAAAGAGAAAAGAGAAAAAAGAAAAAAAAAGAAACCACTCTTTGTGTTGATCTCAGCCCCCCATCTTTATCTATGCTTAAATAGTATAAATCATTCTATCTATGTTTTATTCTCATCTCTTACTTCTTTGCTATTTACCCCGACCTTCTGTAGGCTCTCCCGTTCCCTTCCTAAACCTCATGATCCCTTCCAATAAGATTTAAGCAGCGTGGATCATGCCATATATTCAGATATAACTTTACAGACAAGTAATCAAACTTTCCCTTCTAGTAAAATTTAAACAACGTAAATGATCTTTCTTTACCCCTTTTTCAAACAATAATTCAAAATAATCTAACCAGATTTCCCCTTCTTAGTAAGGTTAAGCAGCGTAGATCAGATATTACCTTACACAGGAATCAATTTCTATCTTAAGATAGATTTTAAGCATGTGGCTCAGTGGCTAAGACGCTGAGCTTGTGGATCCGAAAGGTCGGCAGTTCGAATCCCTAGCGCTGCGTAACGGAGTGAGCCCCTGTTCCTTGTCCCAGCTTCTGCCAACCTAGCAGTTTTGAAAGCAGGTAAAAACTGCAAGTAGAAAAATAGGGACCACCTTTGGTGGGAAGGGAACAGCGTTCCGTGCGCCTTTGGTGTTGAGTCATGCCGGCCACATGACCACGGAGACATCTTCAGACAGCGCTGGCTCTTGGGCTTTGAAACAGTGATGAGCACCGCCCCCTAGAGTTGGGAACAACTGGCACAGATGTGCGAGGGGGCCTTTACTTTAGTGTAAAGTTCACCAACCTGAAAAAGTCCACCAGGTACTGGTACAATCCTCAACTTACAATGATTCACTTAGTGACCATTCAAGCTAATAATGGCACTGGGAATAATGGCTGTTTTTTCACACTTATGACTGCTGCAGTATCCCCGCAGGCACATGATCAAGATTCAGACATATGGCAACTGATTCATATTTAGGATGGTCACATGGTCTCGGGGTCGCGTGATCCTCTTTTGCGACCTTCTGACAAGCCAAGTCAACGGGGAAGCCAGGTTCACTTAACGACCGTGTGACTAACTTAATAGTTGCAGCAATTTCCCTAACAACGGTGGCAAGGTTGTAAAACGGGGCGTGAAACTCGCTTAGAAACAGAAATTTGCAGCTCGGTCTTGGTCGTAAGTCAGGGATTACATGTAGTCCTCAACCTATGGGTACAGGCAGCCCTCAAATTTACGACCATCCGATCTTCAACAGTGTACCCTGTTTCCCCCCAAAATACGACCCAACTGGAAAATAAGCCTTGGCATGATTTTTTCAGGATGGTTATAATATAAGCCTACCCCAAATATAAGACCCCGTTAAGATCATCAACCACACGGATGGCATTTAGCACCGTATTTTCCAGAAAATAGGCTCCAATGCGTCTTTCAGAGTAAAAATTAATATAAGACCTGGTCTTATTTTCGGGGGAAAGATGGTGTTCATCCTTTCGTCCTTTCCTTTTCCTCTTCCAGAGTTATTCGCAAAATCTTTGCCTCCTGGCGAAATGCTTCCTCGATCACAAAACCCTCTACTACGACACGGATCCCTTCCTCTTCTATGTCATGACTGAATACGACAGCAAAGGCTTCCACATTGTCGGCTATTTCTCCAAGGTGAGTCTTTGCTCGATTTTTTTTTTTAAAAAAACAGTTTTTCTGTTCCCATGCTGTCATTCTCCCTCTCCCTCTCCCCCCCTCTCTCTCCTCTTTTATGAGAAAGAGAGAGTGAGAGAAAGGGAAAGAGGAAAAAGAAAAAAGGAAAGAGAAAGAAAGGAAAAAGGAAAGGAAAAAGGAAAGAAAAAAGAAAGGGAAAGAAAGAGAAGAGGTAAGGAAAAAAATGAAAAGAAAGGGAAGGGAAAGAGAAAAAGAAAGAAAAAGGAAAGAAAGGAAAAGAAAAAGGGAAAAAAGAAAAGAGGACCAAGAGAGAGATCAAGTTAAGATTCCACAGGTGGACGGTGAATGGCCCCTCCCATAGGACATAAAAGAGGAGCAAAAGGGGAGGGGGCTTTTGCAGGAAACAATTTGTTCATTCAATTCGTTTCAGGAGTGTGAAGATCTGTCCATGAATCTCAGAGACTCTGTGCCCTGTCTTTCCCGAGTTTGGGAAATATTGACATGGCAGCTTTCCAAGCTAGATAAGGTCTGTGGTCATAAATACTCCTTTGAAAGACTGTTTGCCAGGCCTTGGCTGAAGGTGAAGGAGAGGAATTCACACTCGTTTTATAAAGGAACTAGGACTCTGCCTCGTGCTTTTTGGGGAAGCCTAGGTCAGAAATGTAGCTTGTCAGGCTGATCTGCGTTTGGCCAAAAATCTTGGCAAAGTTGGGACAGGAAAGGCCGGATCCTTATATTCTGTTCGTCTCGTTCTTTCTCACAGGAAAAGGAATCCACCGAAGACTACAACGTGGCGTGCATTCTGACATTACCTCCTTATCAGAGACGGGGTTATGGCAAGCTGCTGATTGAGTTCAGTAAGTGAGACTTCCTCTTTCGAATTCTGAACAACTGAACTTACAACCATTCACAGAATGGCTTTTCAGAGTTACGACGGCACTGCAGAAAAGTGGCTGAGGATCTGTCCTCACACTTACGACAGCATCACATGATCTACATTCAGGCACTTGGCAACGGGCCTGTATTTACAAAACAGAGTCCTCAACCTGCAACAGTTCACTTAGGGACTGATCGAAGTTACGAAGTGACTTGTGACTGTTTTTTGCACTTAACGATGGTTGCAGTGACCCGGGGGGTGGTGGTGGTGGTGGTGTTGTCACTTGATCCTGTTTTGCAACCTTCTGGCAGTGGGAAAGTCAGATACACTTAACGACCATGTTCCTAATTTAACCACTGCGGCGATTTGCTTAACAAACGTGGCGAGAATAGTTGTAAAATGGGACAAGCCCACTTAACACACATTTCACTGAGCAACATGAATTTGGGGTTCCAATGTGGTCGTAACTTGAGGACTACCTGTAACGGCCGCATCCTGGTAACCCATCCCAGATGGCTTCCAACCAACAGCGAGTCGGAGAAGCCAGGTTTGTTTAATGAATGCATGATTCACTTAATGACGGTGGGAAAAAGATCGTAAAATGGTCAAAACTCACGTTAACGTTTCACTAAACAACCATCTTGATTAGCAATTGGAAATATTGGTTGTAAATAGAGCACCACTTATACTTCAATCCATCCCCCAAGTGATCCTGGTGTCAGCGTTCCAAGTATCATGTAGAATTAAATCAGAGTCCAAGGCTTAACGATCCTTAAAGTTCCAATTTAATAAAGCAGACATCTTAGCACATCTGTGTTAATCCCAATTCTGGAAATGACATCAGAATCCCACCCAGTTAAAAGTTCATGATCTTGTGCCCACACCCACAATCCATCACATGGTCCAATCTTCTTCTTCCACGCTGGCATCTCCACCCAGCTGCTTCCGGTCAGGTGTAAAAGTGCAGAGACAAAAGACGACCTTGGCTTCTAGTAAAGAATGACAACAATACATTCCACAATCCTACTCCTGTCTATTCCCCCCTCTCATCAACTATACTAATGAAACAGCATAATGAAATAAGAGAAAGTGTGCCAGGCCAAAATTCTAAAAGGAATATAATTGCAGGCCTGACACCTGGATGTTTCTTAAAATCCTGGCTTGTTTTTAACTCAGTTCTGTCTCTCCCCTCCAGGTTATGAGCTGTCCAAGGTGGAAGGCAAGACAGGCACCCCTGAAAAACCCCTCTCGGATTTGGGCCTCTTATCGTACCGCAGCTACTGGTCCCAGACAATCCTGGAGATCCTGATGAATCTCAAACTGGAGAACGGCGAACGCCCACAGATCACCATCAAGTGAGGACCAAACTAGAAGGACAGTGTGAAAATTGTAGGGAAGGATGGCTTTGAATCCCTCAAAATTTGAGCGGGACAAATCTTTCCCGGAGCCGTCGGCCAGTTGTGGTGTTGTGGGGGGAAACATAAGGCCAGGGATGAAATACGGAAGAGATTCTCCAAAGAGCGGGTTGGATTAGATGACCTCTGTTGATCTCCTTCCTGTTCTTGTGATCTTACTCCGTTTGCTTTCTCCACCTCCGTGATTGATTGATTGATTGATTGATTGGGCTGCTGACTGGGCTAAAAAGCAATTTCATTTTTTTGCCTTCTCCCTGTTTGCCAACGGGAAAAAGAGGCTTTTTTGTCCTCGAAATGTAAGCAGAATTGCCCAGAAATTTAGATCTCCAATATTCATTGGGGCTCTCCCCTCCAATGCTGTTTTCTCCAATCCTGTCCTCCATGCTTGCGTCCCCAACTGAAGAATGTTGCCCAGAATTTTACAGATAAAACTGATCATTACCCATTAGAGCATTTTTGGTTTGATTTTTTTTTTGGTGGGGGGAGGAGGGAACTAAAGTTATGAACAAAAGCTATGTCCAATTTGTTTAACGCTGGACAATAACCCAGCGTTACCCGAGTATTTATTTATAGGGGAGAAATGTCGAGGAATGGAAGGATTGATACTCCTTGCAGGCAGTTGGTCATTTGCATCCTTTTAGAGGGTCGTTGAGGCCACTTGGAGGTTTATCTGGGAATGATTTATATTCCTTGCAGAGAGCTGGTCATTTGGCTCCTTTTAGAGGGTCGTTGAGGCCACTTGGAGGTTTATCTGGGAACGATTTATATTCCTTGCAGAGAGCTGGTCATTTGCATCCTTTTAGAGGGTTGTTGAGGCCACTTGAAGGTTTATCTGGGAACAATTTATATTCCTTGGTCATTTGCATCCTTTTAGAGGCAACTTGGAGGTTTATCTGTGTCCTCTGGGGTCACCGGAGTAGTTTCAGCAGTTCCAAAAAAGCTTCCCACCCCATTTGCACCACTCAGGTGATCCCCGAGGACACGGATAAACTTCCAAGTGGCCTCAACGACCCTCTAAAAGGATGCAAACGACCAGCTGCCTGCAAAGAGCATCAATCCTTCCATTCCCCACCATCCTGTCAGAACTGAGGAAGCCTCATGGATGAGAAGCAAAACATCTTCAAAGAAAGATGTTTTCCCCTTGGGGAAAAAAAAGCACTCTTGGGACAACCACGACCTGGATAATCTCCATAGACATGTGCAAATGAAGATTTTCTCACTTGTCTGTTGCTGGCGTGGCCCAGTTACTATCAGGCCATAAATCCGATGCTGGTCTGTAGCTCTGGGATGAGAGACGCTTTGTTTTAGATGTTGGAAATCTGAAAATGCTTCCAAGCACGGCGGCTTTTCTTCCCCTTCAGCATCTTAACTATTTTCTCCGCCCGTCTCCATCTTTTTCCAGCGAGATCAGTGAAATCACGAGTATCAAGAAGGAGGATGTCATCTCTACGCTTCAATATCTCAACCTCATCAATTATTATAAGGTAAATTTGCCGCTTGGTGGTTCAGACCTCCAAGCCCTCTTCCAAACTCGGTTTCCTTCTTTCTCTCTTTTTTTCTTTCTTACCCCTCTGTTCTGACCCCCCTTGCCCCACACCAACACACTCCGAGTCAAAGATACTTTATGGAATTTATTAACAGACAGACAGGTCCTTGGCAGCAAACCGGCACAGATAAGACTTGGCAGCAATCCAACACAGATAAGCCGTGGCAGCAATCCAGCCTGCCAGGCTCACAATACTGTTCTCCAACATTCGTTAATGCGTTGACTTCTGCAAAAGGGGCGTGTGCACAAGCAGTCCTTTTATAGTCTGGAGAGGAGCCTAATTACCACCAGCTGAGTGTAATTACCTCCTGTAACTGCGCAACTGTTCCTGACGCCTATTAGCTTTTTGGTGCCGGGCATCCAGGAACAATTCACTGCTGACGTCAGGATCACACTCCCTTGTCTCCTCCCCGCTGGTCCAAGGCTCAGGCGCCTCCTGGTGGCCAACCAGCCTCTCTGCGCCCTGCTCTGAGTCGGAACCCTGTCCAGGGTCCTCCAGAGCCGACTCAGAGGGCCTCTCGCTGTCGGAGTCTGGTGGCAGCTCCAACGGCTCCTGCTGGGCCACAACACCCCTCCCTCCTTTCCTTCTCTCATCTTTCTTGGTTTGTCTTCCTTCCTTGCTATATTTCCTTCCTTCCTTCTCATTCTTTCTTTGCTTCCTTGTTTCTTTTACTTCCTTCCCACTTTCTTCTTTTTCTTTTCCTTGCTTCTTTCTCTTTCCTTCCTTCGTTCCTCCTCTCCCTTCCCCCCCGTTTTCTCAATTCTTTCTCTTCCTTTCCATTTCCCTTCCCAAATATTGTCGTTTTGTGACTCCCCAGGGACAGTACATCTTGACCCTCTCCGAGGACATTGTGGACGGGCACGAGCGGGCCATGCTGAAGCGAATTCTGCGCATTGATTCCAAGTGTTTACATTTCACCCCAAAGGACTGGAGTAAGAGGGGGAAGTGGTGAATTCAAAGGCTCCCCCCCCCCACGGGCCCTTTGACTTTGGCAAAAAGCAGGGGGGGGGGTCCCCCCAGGACCTCAGTGTACAGCGGTAGCAGGATCAAGCTGACCACCCCCCCCTTCATCCCTACCCCGCCCCGGACTCTGAACAGCCCTGCGCGTCCCGGATGGCCTTTTCGAGACGGGACTCCGCCAAGACTTTTGTGTACAGTAGTTGAAAAGCACAGACGGGTTGTGTTCAGCCTGCTTATATCGGTCCAGACATTTCTGAATGCTCCCCATACTCCTCCAGGTTGGGGGGGGGGGGCTGAGGGGTTTTTTGCCCCCCTCCCGAGTCCCATGGTGCTCGGGTACAAGCGGATTTGCGGGGTGCACCTTCCGAGCGGCCAGATAATGGATCCCATCCAGCAGCTGATTCTGGCGGGGAGAGGGAGAGCCCACGGCACTCGGGGGCTGAAACCCCGGAGCGGGCACAAGGCCGAGACCCCTCCCGCCGGCTCCAGGTCAGAAGAGATGGGGGCTGTGCGGGCCTCTTCATGCAGGAAAAGCCTGGAGCGCCGAGAAGATGCACCTTTCTCAAAAAGGGACAACTCACCTCTTGTCTCTGATTGGAATAAATGAACAAAGTCCTTTTTTTTAAGGAAATGAGAATCCCACTTGTTTGGCAATTATTTCTTTTTCTTCACTTCTTCCTCTTCTCTCCTTTTCCCATTTGTTTCTTTCCTCCCTTTTTCTTTGTTTCCTTTCTATTCTCTTTCCTTCCTTTCTCAGTTTTTTTTTCTTTTTTCCTTTTCTTTCTTACCCCTCCCTTCTTTCCTTCTCTCATCTTTTTCCATTTCTTCCTTTGTTCTCATTCTTTCTTTGCTTCGGTTCTTTTCCTTCCCTCTTTTCCTTGCTTCTTTCTTTTCCTCTTGTCTTTCCCCTTTTCTTGCTTTTTCTCTTTTCCTATCTTCTTTTTCTATTTTCCTCTTCTCTTTTCCTTGCTTCTTTCTTCCTTCCCTCCTCCTCTCTCCCTTTCCCCCTACTCTCTCAATTCTCTTTTCCTTCCTTTCCATTTCTCTTTTCTTTCATCCTCTCTCTTCTTTCTTCTCCCTTCCTCCCTCCCGCCTTCCTTTTACCTGTTTCCTTTCCTCCCTGTCCCTCCCTCTTTTTCTTCATTCACTTGGTATGGAATGCAGGGACTAAAGAAAGTTGGATTTGCAGGAAAGACCCAATAGCCGTAGCTCCTGAAAGCGTTAAAAGGTTTTCCCCCCACCCTGAATTGCAGTGAAAATCTCAAATTTTTCAAGAGAAGTTTGACATTACAAAATGAAAAAGCCACATGGCGATGCTAATTTCTCGCAAAAAGTTGGGGTTTTTTTTTTTTTTGGCAGCCTTCCCCATTCTGTCCCTGAAAGAGTTGAAGGAGGAGCCTAAAGCAAGACCATTGCTATTTTCAAAACAATTCAAGGTTTTATTCATGTTTTTTATTTATTTTAAAAAAAATGCCAGAAGTAGTTAGGAACACCCAGCGGACACCAAAATTTTAAATAGGACCGTCTTCATCTTCACTTGGAAACAAGATCCACTCAAATCATTGTAGGAATTAATTAAGCCCCCGGGAGCAAAAATATGGACCTAAAATCGATTAAAACTCAGTCCACAGATCCATGGGAAAGCTGCAATTTTTCCAAGCGGCTGTTAAAATAAAGCATAAATTGCAAATACAGTTTGGAAGGAAAAGGTGTAAGCGAAGGGGCTTTCTTAACACAGCAAAGAGGCTGAATTCCTTTTTCACCCAAATCTGCATTTTAAGTCAGAACAGCCCATATTTTCCTCCACGATCTTCAGGCAACACTTTGGTCACTTCGCTCAGTCTTCATCGGTAACGGGGGCATGGATCTGCAAACAGACCCACACAGAAAATCAGCGCCCTTGCCTTGTGCCCAAACGCATACAGGCAGTCCTCGACTTAACAACCACGTGAAGTTCCATCGCTGACAAAAAGTCTCATTTAATGACGCTCACGGCATCCCCTTAAGTTACCTGAGCAAAAATTTGAGCTTTCCAAATTTCCAGCGTCACCATTGTCAATTTTCTCTGAGGGCTTCAGGCAAAGTCGATAGGAAACACCAGATTCAGTTAATGGCCACGGCGAAAAAGCGGTCGTAAAATGGAGTGCGATTCACTTAACACCCGCGCTGATTAGCAACGGAAATTTCCGAGCCAAAATTGTGTGGTTTAAATCAAGGACTGCCTATAAATTTGGCCCAAGAATAAATTCCATAATCCTGACAGGACTCAAAGAAAGGTGAAAATACAGCTGGTGCCCAGTAGAAAAAGGCAATCATATCAAAATACAAGTTTCTAGCCCTCAGGGAAACCGTTCAGCCTTTGCTCGGCTTCTTTCCCGCACTCCTCCCCAAAACCATTTTGTCTGTCCCAATATTATATTTTAAGCATGTGGCTCAGTGGCTAAGACGCTGAGCTTGTCGATCAGAAAGGTTGGCAGATCAGCAGTTCAAATCCCTAGCGCTGCGTAACAGAGTGAGCTCCCGTTCCTTGTCCCAGCTTCTGCCAACCTAGCAGTTCGAAAGCAGGTAAAAAAATGCAAGAGGAAAAATAGGAACCACCTTTGGTGGGAAGGGAACAGCATTCCGTGCGCTTTCGGTGTTGAGTCATGCCAGCCACATGACGACGGAGGCATCTTCAGACAGTGCTGGCTCTTAGGCTTTGAAACGGAGACGAGCAGCGCCCCCTAGAGTCGGGAACAACTAGCACATATGTGCAGGGGGAACCTTTGCCTTTATATCAAAAAGAGGTAAAAAAATAACCCCATGTGGCTTAATACGGATTTGTGAAACCAGTTTTTGTTTCACATTTAGGCCTCAAGCTCTAGTTGAATGAACCTTTCAGCCAGAGCGGACTTCAACTCCCAGAATTCCTCAGGGTTAGACCAAGGAATTCTGGGAGTTGTAGTCTGGAGGCTTTTTATTTATTTTTTGAAGCGGAAGTCAACCAACGTTCACTCACCCCTTGAGCAATGGCTGGCCAAGCGAGAGCCATGACGATTTCATCGCTGTTACTGGGTGCCCGTTCCAGGTTCCACACCGTCAGGGAATCAAAAGCTGACTTCACACCTACTTCCCGTTCCTGGGTAGAAGGGGGGTGGGGATGGGGGCAGAAAAGGGGATGCTGTTGGCCTGGAGCGCTGGATTTATTTGCTACACCTTACCCCAGTATGGAAGTGTGAGCCTCCCGGATAAGGATAGGAAAGACAACTAGATGAGCTACATGGTAAAGCTACATTGGAAGAATCACCCAGCCCTGAAAGTACGAATCTCCCCCTGTCTCCTTTACAGCCTGAGAAACTAGGGAGGGTCCCTTCTGAGCCTCTTTCTCCATCCATTGTGCAGCTGAGGGCTCAACTGCCTCTTATCTCACTGTTGCCTAAAGTTACATTAATAGAATCTAGGGAATCTGAAAGTACGAATCTCCCCTGTCTCCTTTACAGCCTGAGAAACTAGGGAGGGTCCCTTCTGAGCCTCTTTCTCCATCCATTGTGCAGCTGAGGGCTCAACTGCCTCTTATCTCACTGTTGCCTAAAGTTACATTAATAGAATCTAGCGCATCTGAAAGTACGAATCTCCCCCTGTCTCCTTTACAGCCTGAGAAACTAGGGAGGGTCCCTTCTGAGCCTCTTTCTCCATCCATTGTGCAGCCGAGGGCTAAGCTGCCTCTTATCTCTCTGTTGCCTAAAGTTACATTAATAGAATCTAGCGCATCTGAAAGTACGAATCTCCCCCTGTCTCCTTTACAGCCTGAGAAACTAGGGAGGGTCCCTTCTGAAACTCTTTCTCCTCTCATTATACAGTTGGGGGCTAAGCTGTCCCTTATCTGATGTTCCTTAGCAGCCTCTCTTTTGCCCTGTCTTCCCCCACATACCATTCTGGGAACAAACCTTGGATGTTAGGCCTAAGTTGGCCTCTTCCAGCACTAACCCGACGTATCCTTTGGGAAGGCAGCTTTCCTTCCCCTTCAAGCTTCGGCCACGGAAGGACACCGAGGCCTCTCCTGGATGAAGGCAATAGGTAGGAGAGAAACCACAGTGATGAAATCAAGCAGGCTGTGGCTGCATTCACAAGACCTCTTTTCCCCATAGCACATTAACCACAATAAAAATACAAGAACTGAATCAAAACACCCACAGTAATCTACAAATATTAGCATACTAATTATTATTTTTTTAAAAAAGCAGACGATAGGGTGTTTATCTATTACTAGCTGATGGCCTGGCATTGTCCGGGTATTTATAGACATCAAAGCATTTGTCTGACGGGGGCCTTTCTTCCATGTACTCCCATGCCCATCATCCCTGCCCCAAATCCATCAGCCGCTTCCCCATTGGTCCACTGGAGGACGAACATCATGGCTGGCTTTCCAGAGGAAGCTGCGAAGGAACTGACACCACAAACAATTGCCACTCTAGGACACTGCGCTCGCTCCCCTTAACGGGCCAGGCGTTCCAGAGTTATGCTGGAACACACCCAGACACGCCTCCCAGTATTTGTAATGCTGGAACACACATACATCCTTTTTTATATATTAAAGTAGTGATATTAATATATAATACAACGTATAATAATGTCATATATAAAAATAAGAATTATGACGATGTAGTATCTCCCTAATAATAATTCACCAGCATGAAAATCAATCAAATCGTTGAATCAATCCAGGTTTTAAATTTGTATAGGGGACAAGGACTTGAAAGCTAAAAAATATATATAAATAAGTCACAAAACATAAACCAAGATTAATTAGCCTTCATCTATTTCAGTGTTTCTCAACCTTGGCAACTTGAAGATGTCTGGACTTCAAGTCCCAGAATTCCCCAGCCAGCATTCTTCTAGTCCATCCCCCTGCTCAAGCCGGAGACCCTATCCCATTTCAGTCATGTCAATCAATGAGAATAGAGCTGGAAGGGACTTTGGAGGTCTTCTAGTCCATCCCCATCTCAAGTAGGAGACCCTATACCATTTTGATCAATCAATCAATCAATCAATCAATGAGAATAGAACTGGAAGGGACCTTGGAGGTCTTCTAGTCCAGTGTTTCTCAACCTTGGCAACTTGAAGATGTCTGGACTTCAGGTCCCAGAATTCCCCAGCCAGCATTCTTCTAGTCCATCCCCCTGCTCAAGCCGGAGACCCTATCCCATTTCAGTCATGTCAATCAATAAGAATAGAGCTGGAAGGGACTTTGGAGGTCTTCTAGTCCATCCCCATCTCAAGTAGGAGACCCTATACCATTTTGATCAATCAATCAATCAATCAATCAATGAGAATACAACTGGAAGGGACCTTGGAGGTCTTCTAGTCCAGAGTTTCTCAACCTTGGCAACTTGAAGATGTCTGGACTTCAGGTCCCAGAATTCCCCAGCCAGCATTCTTCTAGTCCATCCCCCTGCTCAAGCCGGAGACCCTATCCCATTTCAGTCATGTCAATCAATGAGAATAGAGCTGGAAGGGACTTTGGAGGTCTTCTAGTCCATCCCCATCTCAAGTAGGAGACCCTATACCATTTTGATCAATCAATCAATCAATCAATCAATCAATCAATCAATCAATGAGAATAGAACTGGAAGGGACCTTGGAGGTCTTCTAGTCCAGTGTTTCTCAACCTTGGCAACTTGAAGATGTCTGGACTTCAAGTCCCAGAATTCCCCAGCCAGCATTCTTCTAGTCCATCCCCCTGCTCAAGCCGGAGACCCTATCCCATTTCAGTCATGTCAATCAATGAGAATAGAGCTGGAAGGGACTTTGGAGGTCTTCTAGTCCATCCCCATCTCAAGTAGGAGACCCTATACCATTTTGATCAATCAATCAATCAATCAATCAATCAATCAATGAGAATAGAACTGGAAGGGACCTTGGAGGTCTTCTAGTCCAGTGTTTCTCAACCTTGGCAACTTGAAGATGTCTGGACTTCAAGTCCCAGAATTCCCCAGCCAGCGAATGCTGGCTGGGGAATTCTGGGAGTTGAAGTCCGGACATCTTCAAGTTGCCAAGGTTGAGAAACACTGGTCTATTTAGTAATTGTGTGAATGTGGCTCATAAGTAGCACCAACCTAAGCCACTAACCTTCAATTCTGGTGGACCTTTCTGCTGGACACCAGGTAGGCTGTGTGTGTGTGTGTTGGAACCCCCCCCCTTTAAAAAAAAGTAGGGGTAGTAATTTTGAGGCAGGGGTCAGATTCTAGTGAGAATACATCAACGAATAAATCCTATCTCATGTTCCGTCTCCCCCTTATTAAAAATGCAATAGGATGGCAAGCGGGGAGAACTTTGAGGGACCCCCCCAAAAATGTTTCCAGGACACCAGAGGCCCCAATACTGAAACAATAAGCCAGGATTAAACTTTAAAACCTTCCCTACCAAGGAAAAGCTGCTCCCACCAACCCAGGTTTTCTCCGCCTTGGCAGCTGGAAAGAGGGTGGACTTCAACCCCCAGCATCTGCTGGCTGGAGGATCATGGGAGTTGGAGTCCACCCACCTTCCAAGCCGGAGAAAAAGATAAACGCCGCGCTAACCAAGGTTGAAGTCAGATTCAGGCGGCGCAACGATGCCAGATTCGCGAGGATTGGCTCGCAGCCTTGCCGTCCTCGGCGGGAGAACCATGGGTGTTGTAGTCCGTCCCCCCCCTGAACTGGGGAAGGAGGGGTGGGTGGGTTTGCAACCTCTCTCTAGCTGAGGGCGCCCGGTTGCAGAAGCCTCCCTCCTTCCGGGCACCTTTGCGCGCCCTGCGCTGCGCCCCCTTCCCACGATCGAGGTTCAGGATGGCCGCCTTTGCAGCTGTTGGCGGCCCCGGCCGGAGCTCGCCTGCTGCAGCCCGCCTTGCCTGCCTGCCTACCCTCGGGCGCCTCGGGGTCGCGCCGGACGGCGGGCGCGAAGTAGCGGTCCACGGCGGCGGGTCCGTCGTGCTGGATGGCGCAAGGGAGGAGATGCACGGGGTGCCGAGGCGCCCCCGGCAGGGAAGCCAGCGCCAGTCGCGCTCCGCCCCGCTCTTCCCCCGCCATGGAGAGCCTGGCGCGCCGCCTGCCTTCCCGCGCACGCCGGCCCCGCCCCGCCCCGGGATCCACCCCCGGGAGGGAGGGATCCTCCCTGGCAGAGATCCCACCAGATGGGAGGGAGGGAGAGATCCTTCCTTTACCAGGGATCCACCTCCCATGGGACAAAGGAGATCCTCCCTCACAAAGGAATCCACCCCCAAGTGGGAGAGAGGAGATCCTTCCTCACCCAGGAATCCACCCCATGGGACAAAGGAGATCCTCCCTTACCCAGGAATCCACCCTCAAATGGCAGGGAGGAGATCCTCACTCACCCAGGGATCCACAAACACCACTCCACAGGTGGGAGGGAGAGATGCTCCCTCTCCCAGGAATCCACCCCTGAGTGGGAGAAAGGAGATCCTCCCTCACAAAGGAATCCACCCCCAAGTGGCAGGGAGGAGATACTCACTCACCCAGGGATCCACCCCCATGGGACAAAGGAGATCCTCCCTCACAAAGGAATCCACCCTCAAGTGGGAGAGAGGAGATGCTCACCCAGGAATCCACCTCCAAGTGGGAGGGAGGAGATCCTCACCCAGGAATCCACCTCCAAGTGGGACAAAGGAGATCCTCCCTCACACAGGAATCTACCCCCAAGTGGCAGGGAGGAGATCATCATGCAGGAATCCTCCCCCGAGTGGGAGGGAGGAGATCCTCCCACACGCAGGAATCTACCCCCCAAGTGGGACAAAGGAGATCCTCCCTCACGCAGGAATCCACCCCCAAGTGGCAGGGAGGAGATACTCACTAACCCAGGGATCCACAAACACCACCCCATGGGTGGAAGGGAGAGACCGTCTCTCATCCAGGAATCCACCCCCGAGTGGGAGAGAGGAGATCCTCCCTCACCCAGGAATTCACCCCCAAGTGGGACGGAGATCCCCCCTCACCCAGGGATCCACAACCCTCCCCCATCAGTGGGAGGGAGAGACGCTGCCTTCACCAGGGATCCACCCCCAGGTTTGAGGGAGGGAGGTATCTTCCCTCACCCAGGAATCCACCCCACCTCCATGGGTGGGAAGGAAGGAGCCTCCCTCGCCCAGGGATCTACTCCGCCCCCAATGGAGGGATCCTTCAGGTAACACAAAGGAGAACCATAGGGCTGGAGGATTCTGGGAGTTGAAGTCCAGCTGTCTTAAAATGTCCCTACTTTGAATAGAAAAAACAATCCAACCAATCGCTTTCCTCAGAGCTTTTATTGATCGGGTTTTTGCACAACGCATGAATCCGACAGGGAAATGGCGTTCAGCATGAGGTAGCGACACTAAGCAACTATCTTAAGCCTCTTGTGCGATTCAGACTATCTCATCAAGCCACAATGTATTGTAGATTTGACTGCTACACATCGCTCTGTTCCCCTTTCCCCTCCGCTTATGTCCCACCTTGGTCACTTTAAGACTTGTGGACTTCAACTCCCAGAATTCCCCGGGCGGCATTGCTTCCTGCTGCTGTTGACTCCGCCCCAACTTTGGAGCCACCCCTCCCTCGGGAAATCCTCAGAATTCTGGGACTTGAAGTCCACAGCTCTTAAAACAGCCAAGGCTCGACCCCCTCCGGCCTACATCCAATCTAAATGCAAAACTCCCCCAAATATCGTCCTCTTCCTCTGTCCAATTTAACCACATTGAGGTTGCAAAAGATTTCTTTTTTGTGTATTGGGAACATTTCTGAGAAATTTTAGGATTCCACCCAAAAGCAGGTGAGGGGGACAAGCCAGACCCACCATCTCTCCCTTCCACCCACAGGGGCATTGGGGTGTCAGCTGCCCTGCACCCGACTCTGCAAATAGTGGTTAAGCGAGGGAAGCAGCTTCCAGTTGTCGGTGCGGATGCTCACCCGGGCCGCATCGTCTACACTCCGCACTTTCAGCAGGATGTGATCCCGAGGCGGTAAAGTCAGGGCGATCCTATACTCGTCTCCTTCCTCAGCTAGGATATACCTGCCAAATTGGTCACACACTAAGCTTTCTAAGCATCGGGGCGGCAGGGGCCAAACGGTGAGGCTCTCGGCGTGCGCGTCTTTGGCGTCGGGCCGCAGGCGCTGCCAGAGCACATCAAAAAGTTGGCGACGTTTCTCCGGAGACCAGGCGGGGACCGGCAGGGGTAGGAAAAGGTCTGGAAAGGCTACGTCCAGGTTTTCGAGCCGACTCCAACGCGTCAACCCGTCTTGCGTCGTATAAAGGGCAGAAACGTTCAGTTGTGTCGGGTACGGGCAATGCGGCCGTAGTGTCAGCCTCACCGTCGGGGACGGGCGATGTGCAGAAAGGCACGGAATGCAGATCTCAGGCACCGGATCGTAATGCCGGCTGGTGCAGGTGAAGCGAAGCACCACGCAGAGGAGGAGGTCGTAGGGTGGCGTGCCAGGCCCCGCATGGACCAGCTGGTATGTCAAACTGAGCCGTGAGGGAGAGCGGTCAGCCAGCAACCACTGGCAGTAGCTGTCCACCTCCTGCTCAGCCGGAGGAGCTGCCGGGGTATCCCCTGTAATCTCAACACGCTGGAGCTTCAAGGGAGCCGGATCCACCGAGTGGACCGTCAATGCGGCGACAAAGCTCTCACTGTCGGCAACGATGGACGAGGATAGCGACCGAGTCTTGACGGGACCTTCGTGGACCAGCACGGATCTTAATTTTTCACTGGACAGGTTGGTGAGTAGGGTGTAATAAAAGCCAGCCCGGTCTTGGACATCCACATCTGTGTGGCTCTGGGAGATGGCATGCAGGAGGGCTGCCAGCTTGGACAGTGCAGGTGAGGGGTGAAGGACCATCAGATTCCGGCAAACGCTGAGAAGGATCTGGCCCGAGCGCCAATCCCCGAGTTTCCCCGAGGCGACCAGACGAGCTAAGAAGTGCATGGTGCTCCCTTGGGGCACTTCTTTCTCCTTCGCCAGCCGGGCCAAAATCTTGAGATGCCAACTTAGGTCTTCCTCTTGCAAGGGGATGCTCACGACAAATTCTTGCAGGGCCCGGGCGAGCGTCTTGGCCCAGCTGGACTCGTCCAGCGTCTTCCACGTTTTGTCCAACAGATTGATAATGTTCGGGGCTAAGGTGCAGTTGTGACGGTAGAGATCCAGCAGGCACCGCGTTAGTTCCGCCATGGGTTGGGCCTGCGAGCCAAAATATTGGGCAAAAATGAAGGCGGCTTGGAAGAAAAGCCGTGTGGCGTCCAATCCTCCGCCTCGGGCCACTAGGCTTCCAAGGGCCAGGACGTGCTCCAGGAGATAACCACCCCCACGTTCAGCACTGGGCCCCTCGTTCTCCACGCACACAAGGCACAGCAAATTCATCCGGGCCAGGACGGTCCCCTGATCTTGGAAGAACCCGGGGAAAAGACCCGAGGTAGTGCGCGGCGTGAGCAGAACCGGCAGCCGCTCATCGGTTCCCGAGACCAGCGGCCGGTTTTCGGGGAAGTGCAAAAGACAATCCAAGTGGAAAAGCTTCACGGCCTCCGGGAGAGCCGGGTGCTGTGCCAGTCCCACCAGATGCCGCAAGAGGAAAGACTCGTCCTCGGCGGTGAATAGACTATCGGTGAACAGCGATTTCAGCTGTAGGATGGCGTGTTCCAGAGTCACGCTGGCCGTGCCGAAGAGACGCGCCAGCTGGGCTTTGAAAATTGCCGGAGACTGAGTGCGCACGACGCTCACCGCCTGAGCCAGGTGGCACAAGAGGTGGCTCTGTGCTGCGGAGGTTAAGAGATAGCTGCTCTCCAGAAGCGCCGAGAGCACCAATTTTAGCTCCTTGAGGTCCGCCGCGGATGGTAAGAGCACCAGCTGGTCGAGGGCCGCCGGCGAGAGCTTGCCGATTTCCTTCGTAGCTTCCCACACCAGCTCCCCGTTGCTTGCCAGAAGGTCCCCCAGGCACCCTTGTCCATTCCGGGCCAGGAGGAAGATGGCGTTCCGCAGCACCAAGCTGTACAACAAGGTGTAACCCTGGTGGACGCTGGAGGCCTCCTGCTGTTGCAGAGACCGCAGGATCTCCAGTCGGTGTAACAGGAATCCCGAGTAGCAGCTCTCGAGTTCTCGAAGACACTCGCAAGCCGCCGCGCGGATAGGCCGCTCGGCGACTCCCCCCCGGCTGTCGTTCGGGTCAGACACCAGGTGGAGCAGTACGGACAGCAGTTCGTGTGACGTTGGGCAGTCTTCGCCCAGGCTGTCGGTCGCCACCAACACCGTTTCTGCGGCGAAGAGCAGGGAGCAACGGAGGCCGACGTGCTTGGGGGAGAGGCTCAGCTGGGCAAAGAGGGAAAGGAGGGAGGCCGCGGCTTCCCGACCCTTCTTGGCATCGGGACAGAGCAGGGTGGGATATTCCAAGAATAAAGACAGGATCGAAAGCTGCAAGAGAAGAAATAGAACTGTTGGGGATGATGGGGAGGAATATCGAGGCAGAAAATGGTGAGCCTCGATTGAAGTGTTTCTGAACCTTAGTAGCTTTAAGAGGGGTAGACCTCAACTCCCAGAAGTCCCAAGCCAGCCTGCTTTAAAAGGGGTGGACGTCAACTCCCAGAATTCCCCAGCCAACTTACTTTAAGATGGGTGGACTTCCACTCCCAGAATTCCCCAGTCGGCATCCTTTAAGATAGGCGGATCAACTCCCAGAATCCCCCAGCCGACATGCTTTCAGACGGGTGGACTTCAACTCCCAGAATCCCCCAGTCAGCCTACTTTAAAAGGGGTGGACTTCCACTCCCAGAACCCCCAGCCAAATTGATTTAAAATGGATGAACTTCCACTCCCAGAATTCCCCCGTCGGCATCCTTTAAGATAGGTGGACCAACTCCCAGAATTCCCCAGCCGACATGCTTTCATATGGGTGGACTTCAACTCCCAGGATTCCCCAGCCAGTAAGGTTTAAGAGGGGGACTTCAACTCCCAGAACCCCCAGCCAAATTGATTTAAAATGGATGAACATCCACTCCCAGAATTCCCCTGTCGGCATCCTTTAAGATAGGTGGACCAACTCCCAGAATTCCCCAGCCGACATGCTTTCATATGGGTGGACTTCAACTCCCAGGATTCCCCAGCCAGTAAGGTTTAAGAGGGGGACTTCAACTCCCAGAACCCCCAGCCAAATTGATTTAAAATGGATGAACTTCCACTCCCAGAATTCCCCCGTCGGCATCCTTTAAGATAGGTGGACCAACTCCCAGAATTCCCCAGCCGACATGCTTTCATATGGGTGGACTTCAACTCCCAGGATTCCCCAGCCAGTAAGGTTTAAGAGGGGGACTTCAACTCCCAGAACCCCCAGCCAAATTGATTTAAAATGGATGAACTTCCACTCCCAGAATTCCCCTGTCGGCATCCTTTAAGATAGGTGGACCAACTCCCAGAATTCCCCAGCCGACATGTTTTAAGATGGGCGGACTTCAACTCCCAGAATTCCCCAGTCAGACTGCTTTAAAATGGGTGAACATCCACTCCCAGAATTCCCCCGTCAGCATCCTTTAAGATAGGTGGATCAACTCCCAGAATCCCCCAGTCGGCTTGCTTTAAGATGGGTGGACTTCAACACCCAGGATTCCCCAGCCAGTAAGGTTTAAGAGGGGGACTTCAACTCCCAGGTTTCCCCAGCTAGTCTGCTAGGCGGGGCCTTCTGGGAATTGAAGTCCACCCTCCTTAAGTTCCAATATACTATTTTTGTAACCTTAATGAAGGGCGTTTTACGGACCTTGATGGCTTCCCCCAGTTTTTCGCTCCGCAATTCATTTAACAAGTCAGCGGCCAAGGTGTCTCCGGCCGGGTGGGATAAGAGGAAAGCGGTGGGGGACACCCGGAAAGCCTCAACGGTAGCAGTCCAGCTCTCTCCGCCTTTTGACCCCATAGCCAAGCCTGGGAGATACGCAAGGAAAATAAAATAAAATCAGAGATTGTTATGGGAAGGAAAGTCGCCTCTCCTTGCTAAAAGCACAGCCAGCCCTCAACTTACAACAGTTCGTTTAGTGACGGCTCAAAGTTACAACGGCAGCGAAGTGACTTGTGACCGTTTCCCCCAGTTACGACCTTTGCAGCACCCCCGTGATCCAAATTCAGACGCTTGGCCACTGGTTCGTATTTATGACGGTCGCAGTGTCCCCCCCCGGGGGTGCCATGATCCCCTTTTGCGGCTGTCCGAGACGCTTGGCCACTGACTCACATTTACGTCCTCCCTTCTATCCCCACCCAGGAGGCGCCCGCGGGCGCCCAAGGCTTCTGCGCTCCCAAGCAAATGGAAGCCAGGTTTGAAGCGGCTGAAAGGAGTGACAGGTGGGCCAGGTGAGGCTAGGGTCTCTCCCCCTACTGCCCTGCCCCCTCCCCAAGCCCTCTCCCCAATTTCAGACCCATCCCTCGCTTCTCTCGACCCCACCCAAGCTTGCGAGGGGTTCAAATCCCGGAGTGCAAATCTGCAAACGCCCCCGTTCGCCTTTGCAATGCAGCCCCCGGCCCGGGAACACCCCCGAGGCCCGCAGACGCCTCCCGAGCCCTTGATGCACCGAGGCCAGGCCGCTTTCCTCGCCCACCGCCCCCCAAAAGCCCCTCACCCGTCCCGACCTGGACGCCCCCCGCCGCCGCTCGCTTCCGGGTTCCTTCGTCGGCGATTCCGCGGCGGCCGCCAGAGGGCGCGCGAGGCACGAGGAGCCGCGCCAAGTCGGATTTCCCACGCTGGAATTAATTCGAATTTTTTAAAAAAATAAATAAATAAAGAGAATTTAGTGGTTCAGGCGGCTTGGCTTGCAAAGGCATCGCTAGGGGCAGCAAGGTGGCCCGAATGTATGAATACAGGTAGTCCTCGAGTTATAACAACAGCACTTATATAGCACTTAGACCAACTGGGAAGGAAAGAAGGAAGGAAGGAAGGAAGGAGGGAGGGAGGGAGGGAAGAAAGGAGGGAGGGATGGAGGGAGGGAAGGAAGGAAGGAAGGAAGGGCAACAGCACTTAAGACTTATATATCGCTTCATAGTGCTTTTTCAAACCCTCTCTAAGTGGTTTACAGAGTCAGCCTCTTTCTCCCAACAATCTGGGTCCTTATTTTACCGACTTCAGAAGGACAGAAGGCTGAGTCAACCTTGAGTCGGTCAGGATCAAACTGCTTGCAGTGGGCAGAGTTAGCCTGCAATACTGTATTCTAACCACTGGGAGGGAGGGAGGGAAAGAAGGAAAAGGAAAGGAAGAAGGAATAGCACTTACACTTATATACCGCTTCACAATGCTTTTACAGCCCTCTCTAAGCAGTTTATAGAGTCAACCTCTTGCCCCCAACAATCTGGGTCCTCATTTTACCCACCTCGGAAGGACGGAAGGCTGAGTCAACCTTGAACCTGGTGAGATTTGAACTGCCAAACTGCAGCTAATAACAGTCAGCTGAAGTATCCTGTAGTACTACACTCTAACCACTGCGCCACCTCGGCCACAACTGAGCCCAACATTTCTGTTCTTAAGCGAGACGTTGGTTTGAGTTTTGCCCTGTTTTACGACCTTTCTTGCCACAGCTGCTCCCTGAATCCCTGCAGTCAATAAGCGAAGTAACCCGGTCCTTAAGTGAATCTGGCTTCTTTCCCCACTCCCCTTTGAGTTTGCTAGTCAGAAGGACACCAAAGCGGATCGGCGGCCGACGTAAATGGGAACCAGTGGCCAGGTGTCTGAATTTTGATTGTGTGACTGTGGGGGATGCGGCAACGGTTATAATAAGTGTGAAAAAACGGTAGTAAGTCCCTGTTTTCTGGTGTCGTCGTACTGTTGAACGGTCGCTAAATGAACCGTTGTAAGTCAAGGACTACTAGTCGTTCAGGTGGAGTTATATAAATATTAATGGGTTACTTTGTAACCTCAAAAGAAAGGCTTCCCAACTCATTTCGAGGATAATGTATGTATGAAGCATTTTTTAAGAGTCATCACTATGCTGGCTTAAAACGGTAATAATTAATTTATTCATCTAATTCCCAGTTTGTGTCTTTGTAAGAATATTGTTTTTCAATGCCACGCCTCTGTTTATTTCTCGCTGGCATACTCTGCCGTATTTTATTCCATTTCAGACTTTGCCCATTGTATGTTTCCGGCCGAACGTAACTGCTTTGCAACCGAGAAACCACACATTGTTCTAAATAAACCATTGTTGGTTTAACTGTGGTCTGTTGAGGAAACTCACAATTGGCTGGGTTACCGTAACGTCCCAGACCTGGATAGCAGTCCTTGATTTACAATCGTTTGCTTAGAAGTTATAACGGCAGTGGAAAAAAGTGACTTATAGCGGTCCTCACACTTACGACCATTGTAACGTCCCCACAGTCGCATGTTCCACTTGACAACCGGCAGATATGGGGGGTCACGTGATAGCCATTTGGGACTTTCCCAGCTGGCTTTGGAGAAGCAAAGGCCATGGGGGGGGGAGGCCTGATTCGCTTAATGGCTGCATGATTCATTTAACAACCACTGCGATTCACTTAACAACCGTGGCAAAAAAAATTTTTTTTAAAAAAACCCAGTTTGTTAAAATCAGACCTGAGTTTAAACTTTTCAAAATGTCACTTTGCGGGCTTGCTGACCCTGTTGGGACAGGAAAAGATTTACCCGAAGCATGTGCAGAGTGCAAATAGCAATAGCAATAGCAGTTAGACTTATATACCGCTTCATAGGGCTTTCAGCCCTCTCTAAGCGGTTTACAGAGTCAGCATATTGCCCCCAACAACAATCCGGGTGCTCATTTTACCCACCTCGGAAGGATGGAAGGCTGAGTCAACCCTGAGCCTGGTGGGATTTGAACAGCCGAACTGCAGAACTGCAGTCAGCTGAAGTAGCGTGCAGTGCTGCATTTTCACCACTGCGCCACCTTGGTAGATAGATAGATAGATGATAGATAGATAGATAGATAGATAGATAGATAGATAGATAGATAGATAGATAGATACAGATAGATGAGTGATAGAGACAATAGAGATAACAGATAGATAGATAGATAGATAGATAGATAGATAGATAGATAGATAGATAGATAGATAGATAGCAATAGCAATAGCAATAGCAATAGCAATAGCAATAGCAATAGCAATAGCAATAGCAGTTAGACTTATATACCGCTTCATAGGGCTTTCAGCCCTCTCTAAGGGGTTTACAGAGTCAGCATATTTCCCCTAACAACAATCCGGGTCCTCATTTTACCCACCTCGGAAGGATGGAAGGCTGAGTCAACCTTGAGCCGGTGAGATTTGAACAGCCGAACTGCAGAACTGCAGTCAGCTGAAGTAGCCTGCAGTGCTGCATTTAACCACTGCGCCACCTTGGTAGATGATAGATAGATAGATAGATAGATAGATAGATAGATAGATAGATAGATAGATAGATAGATAGACAGACAGACAGACAGACAGACAGACAGACAGACAGACAGACAGACAGAGATAGAGACAGATGAGTGATAGAGACGAGAGATAGAGATAAGTTATAGATAGATAGATAGATAGATAGATAGATAGATAGATAGATAGATAGAGTGATAGATACAGAGATAAAGATAGATGAGTGATAGAGACAATAGAGATAACAGATAGATAGATAGATAGATAGATAGATAGATAGATAGATAGCAATAGCAATAGCAATAGCAATAGCAATAGCAATAGCAATAGCAATAGCAATAGCAATAGCAGTTAGACTTGTATACCGCTTCATAAAGCTTTCAGCCCTAAGTGGTTTACAGAGTCAGCATATCGCCCCCAACAGTCCGGGTCCTCATTTTACCCACCTCGGAAGGATGGAAGGCTGAGTCAACCCTGAGCCGGTGAGATTTGAACAGCCGAACTGCAGATAGCAGTCAGCTGAAGTAGCCTGCAGTGCTGCATTTAACCACTGTGCCACCTTGGCAAACTCTAGGCCCAGGACCCTTTGGGAAGACCGCTTGTCTGCCTGGGGTAGGGAAGGGAGGGAGGGAGGGGTGGGGAAGGAAGCATGTGAAACGGTTTTGTGAACTGTTAGCAGGCCGTACGCAACGAAACTGCTGCAAGCCACAGCTTGTTCTGTCGTCACCTGCAGCCGGGCGCGAGAGGCGGTGCAGGTCGTGCCGGTTTTAATCAGCCGCTCGTCTGCCTGGCATCAACCGGGCAGCAAACGGGACTTTTGATCCGCAAAAAAAAAAAAAAAAAAAAAACGGCTCTCCCGACAATCGGGACACAAACTGAGGTTCGGTTGCTGCGTTGTCCCCATTTCAGCGTTTGAGAGAGTCCTCAGCTTACAGCCACCGTTCCGAGTTACTCCACAGCACTGCGGGAAAAAATGTGATTTACACAGTGCTCCTCCCACTTACAACCGACCGTCCCGGGATCAGAATTCGGGCCCTGGGCAGCCCCGCCTCTATTTAGTGAAGGTTGAAGGGACACCTGATGGCCATTGGCGACTTTCGTGGGCAAGCCAAGTTGTTGGGGGAGTTTAGATTCCTTTTAACGACCGCACCATTCAGTTAAAAGCTGCAGGGCATTGCTTAACTCCAGCTAAAAGGTAAAGGTTCCCCTCGCACATCTGTGCTGGTCGTTCCTGACTCTAGGGGGCGGTGCTCATCTCCGTTTCAAAGCCGAAGAGCCAGCGCTGTCCGAAGACGTCTCCGTGGTCATGTGGCCGGCATGACTCAACGCCAAAGGTGCAATGAACGCTGTTCCCTTCCCACCAAAGGTGGTTCCCATTTTTCTACTTGCATTTTTTATGTGCTTTCAAACTGCTAGGTTGGCAGAAGCTGGGACAAGTCACGGGAGCTCACTCCGTTACGCGGCACTAGGGATTCGAACCGGCGAACTGCCGACCTTTTTCTGATCGACAAGCTCAGCGTCTTAGCCCCTGAGCCACGGACCATGTTTGATGAACCGCTGGATTTCCCCCGCTGTGTGTGTGAACCAACAGGCACCAGAGGGCAGGACAAGAAACAATGGATGGAAACTAATCAAGGAGAGAAGCCAATCAATAAATAATGAGAGATTTTCTGATGTGGTTAGGACAATTAACCAATGGAACTGCCTGCCACCAGAAGTTGTGGGTGCTCCATCCTTTTAAGAAGAGACTGGACAAGCCATTTGTTTGAAACGGTATAGGGTTTCCTGCTTGAGCAGGGGGGGTGGACTAGAAGACCTCTAAGGTCCCTTCCCACTCAAGTTATTGTTAAGAACGTTTTGTTTTTCTTGTCGGTGACAACACAACCGCACAAAATTGCAATCTGCTTTTTTGTTTAATAGGCCAACCCACAACTCCTCAATGACTCAAGCCGGCTGAACGAAAAACGACAACAGACAAAAGAATACAAATCCACCGGAAGGCCAAAATAGCTAAACAAACCCCCAAAGAGATTACAGCAAAACAAACAAAAACTTAAACGGCATTTAACCACGCGTTTTTCAGCTGAGCAAGTTGCATCAACCTAGCCAGGGTTAGTTTAGGGGAGCCAATTATGGTTAAGTAAGCCGCGGCGGAAGGCGCTTTGTGTCCTGGCCTTTGATGGCTTACACAACACAGTCAGTTAGCCCGAAGTTTGTCAACCTCGGCAACTTTTAAGAGAGGGTGGAATTCAATTCCCAGAATTCCTCATCCCACGTCCTTTAATGGACTGGACTACAACTCAATTGGTTTCCTAAAATAAATAGAAAGTAAGCCGGCTGGGGGATTCTGGGAGTTGAAGTCCATCCATCTTAAAGGATGTTGCCTGGGGAATTCTGGGAGTTGAAGTCCACCCCTCTTAAAGGATGCTGCCTGGGGAATTCTGGGAGTTGAAGTCCACCCATCTTAAAGGATGCTGCCTGGGGAATTCTGGGAGTTGAAGTCCACCCATCTTAAAGGATGCTGCCTGGGGAATTCTGGGAGTTAAAAGCCCATTCATCTTAAAGGATGCTGGCTGGGGAATTCTGGGAGTTGAAGTCCACCCATCTTAAAGGATGCTGGCTGGGGAATTCTGGGAGTTGAAGTCCACCCATCTGAAAGGAAGCTGGCTGGGGAATTCTGGGAGTTGAAGTCCATCCATCTCAAATCAAGCTACCTGGGGAATTCTGGGAGTTGGAAGTCCACCCATCTTAAAGTTGTCAAGGTTGTCCAAAAAACACCGTTAGCCCAATGGTTTCCTAAGAACCCTGGTTGGTTTAAAAAAAAGAGAGAGAGAAGGAAAAAAAATTCCTGGCTGTCTTTAAAGTCCTTTGGGCGACGACCCAACGCAGCTGTTGCCAAAGTTGGCACGGTAGGTAGCCGGGGGCCGACTGGAGCCGGTGGCAGCTGCACCCCGTTTGACCCCACCTCCGTTTCGGCTCCTTCCATCGCCTGACGGTGCCGGAGCCGCCTTCGCAACTCGTCCCGAGACCAGTTTTTCCAACATGGGTCCCCACCCATCCTGCCTCCAAGATTTGGCTCCGGGCGAAGGCAGAGACTTCCAGCTTGACTCAACACCTCTGTCCCTCAAAACAAATCTGGCCTGGAAACAGCCAGGAGGGGAGAATGGCGGGAGGGGGAGGAGGGGGGGGAAGGTGGGAAGAGAGAAATTACCGCATTCCCCCCCCCCCCCGGGGTCCCGTGCGCCAGGATGAGCACCAGGTGTATTTCTATTTATTTTCAGGTAGTCCTCGACTTACGGCCGCAAGTGGAAGTGACTGTTGCTTCGTTCTACGGCCTTTCCTGCCGCAGTGGTTAAGGGAGTCGCTGCAGTTAGCCACATGGTCGTTAAGCGAATCGGGCTTCCCCACATTGACTTCACAAAGGTCGCAAAAGGGGATTACGTTGACTCCCCACCCACCCACCCACCCCGGGACACTGCAACCGTCATAAATACGAGCCAATTGTTAAGCATCCCAGTTTTGATTCCCTGGATGCTGCAATGGTCGTAAAGTGTGAAAAATGGTCGTTTTTTCAGTGCCGCTCTAATGTTGAACAGTCGCTAAATGAATGGCTGTAAGTCAAGGACGACCTTTTTGTGTTTTCCCACCTTTATTATGTTTATAAGTAACTCCATGTTTCTTCTACTTTGTTTCACCACCACAACAACAACCCTGTGAGGTTGGATGGGCAGAGAGAGAGGGATTGGACCAAAGCCATCCAGCTGGCTTTCGTGTCTAAGGCAGGACTAGAACTCACCGTCTCCTGGTGATTGGCCCAAAGTCACCCAGCTGGCTTTCATAGCTAAGGTGGGACTAGAACTCACCGTCTCCTGGTGATTGGCCCAAAGTCACCCAGCCGGCATTCATAGCTAAGGTGGGACTAGAACTCACCGTTTCCTGGTGATTGACCCAAAGTCACCCAGTTGGCTTTCATGGATAAATGGAATTAGAACTCACTGTCTCCTGATGATTGACTCAGAGTCACTCAGCTGTCTTTCATGCCTAAGGTGGGACTAGAACTCTCTGTCTCCTGGTGATTGGCCCCAAAGTCACCCAGCGGGCTTTCATAGCTAAGGTGGGACTAGAACTCACCGTCTCCTGGTGATTGGCCCAACGTCACCGATCCGGCTTTCATGGCTAAGGCAGAACTAGAACTCACGGTCTTCTGGTTTTCAGCGTGACGTCTTCACCACTGGACCAAACCTTGCAAGAAACACAGTCACGTGATTGGTGGCTGGGGTGTGTGTGTGTGGGGCCATCTGAACTTCAAAAACAGGTCATAAGTACCTTTCAAGGGTCCGTCGTAACTTCAAACTGGTCCTAAGCCGAGGACTACCTGAAACATATTGGTGGAAGAAACCATTCAGCTCCCCTGCCCAGATTTTGAGCCTGACAATGTGAGGAGATCTCCTCTGGGGTCAACCCTACGGACTAACCCTGATTCGTGGTTTTCCCGAATCCGTCTCCTTTTTTCCTTGGGGAAACCTTGGTTTAATAGAACCAGGTCAGGTTTCCATATCTTACTGGGCCACAGACGAGCCGATCCCATAGTTACCTTAGGGGGTTATGCAAAAACCAGCCTCTGGGTTTGTATTACGCACTTACTCGGGGTTTACTAACAGTGGTTCGCTTTGCAAACGCAACAGCCTGTGTTTGCACAATTGTAACTGCACAGGTTTGGGGGGTGTATTTTATTCGTTTGGGCCCGACGGGTGGTGGGAAAGGGTGCCTCTGAGGATGTGCAGAGTGCTTTCTCTTTCTGCCACTCAAAGCACCGCTCACGTGCAAACCCCGAGGATTAGCCAATGGTCTACTAAGGTGGTTGGGTGTAGGAGTCAAAAGGATAACATCACGTATATCTTAATTAAGGCCAAACCTATTATTGTGTTTGTGAAAGCCGATTTGGAAGCAGGGATCGGCCCGACAAAACACCTGACACACAATGAGAAGCTCGCTTATTTATCTATCTATAGAAAAACGGCTGTGTGTGTCCGTGTATGTGTGTACACCAGCATAACTCTGGAACGCCTTGAACAATTTCAACCAAACTCGGTACACAGATGACTTATTCTCTGGAGAAAAATACTGTGGGGGTAAGACATCCCTAACTCCCTTCGGGGTGTGTGTTCTGTTAAGATACAGCCTGTTGTGCCTTCATATGGCTTCTACTGTACTTCTGTTGGCTTCTACTGTGTAGCGCAGTGGAGTTGCCATGGTAACGGCTTCACAGTACTCCCTCTGGTAAGGGGGACAATCCAACATTAGAAATTACGTTTGGTCCGGACATGTCCCCCCTATAAATTAATATCCGGGCAACGCCGGGTTATTGGCTATTCATCAATAAACCAAGATCAGAGGGTGTCCTTGGTCTCCCATTGGAAACTGCTGGTTTGCGGTCCCAGGTTTCTAGTCCCTAAGGTGAAAAGAATATGGATAGTCCTCGTTTTACCACCACAACGGAGCCCTACATTTCTGTGGCTAAGTGAGGCACTTGTTAAGTGAGTCCCCCCCCCCCCCGTTTTACGACCTTCCTTGCCATAATTGTTAAGCGAATCACTGCAGTTGTTTAGTTAGACACGGGGTCGTTAAGTGGATCTGGCTTCCCCGTCGACTTTACTTACTCAGAAGGTCGCAAAAGGGGATCGCGTGCGACCGTCATAAATACGGGTCAGCTGCCAAGCGTCTGAATTTTGATGCTGTGAAAAATGATCCCAAGTGGCTTTTTTTTCCAGTGCTGTCGTAACTTCGAATGGTCATTAAACAGTTGTAAGTTGAGGACTGCCTCTATGTGTGGCTTGAAGCATTTTTCAGGCTCAAACCAGGCCCTGTTCCTCACTCTAACCACCCAAAAGCAACGTTTCTTCCTGCGGGGACTCTCCTTCCGTCACCCTCACGGACCACGCCAGCCGGGGATGATGGGTGCTGTGGTCCAACGCCTCTAGAAGGCAGGCCCGTTGAGGCATATCCGAAACGGGTCACCCTCCAGCTTTCTCCGGATTTGGGGCTCAGCCCGACGCGGCGCGAAAGTGCTGAGCCTTCACTTCTTTGACCTGTTATTTTGGCCTGCCTCAGTTTCCCTCCCGCGGAGCGAGGCTAATTGCACACCTCCCGTCCCCAAGGAGGGGGCGGCAGTTTCACTAGCGTACCCAGCCCGGAGATGAAAGCGGTTGGGGAGACACAAGACGCTCAGCGGGCTGTTATTAAATTAATATCCTTCGGGACACCCGGATGCTGGGCTCTGCCCTCGCCGACCTCACGCCCGGAGCTCCCAGGGAGGCTTAAAGGAAGGCCTGCCAGCTTATTTGGGGGGGGGGGGAAGAGGGAGGAAAGGTTGGCAGTCTGTCTCCAAATTTGGAGTGGGTGGGTTGCAAACTGGGGTCTCTCTCTCTGTGTGTGTGAGCTTGAACCTGTCGCCTTGGTACTCTTTTTTTCTGGAGGAAAACATGAAAATTGTGGTGGAGGGAAGAAGAAGGAAAAGAGAAGTGAGGGAGGGAAGGACAGAAGGGAGGGAGGGAGGAAGGAAGAAGGAAGGAAGGAAGGAAAAGAGAAGGGAGGGGGGAGGAAAAGAGGGAGGAAAGAAGGAAGAAAAAAGGAGGGAGGGAAGGAAGGAGAAAGGAAGGAGGAAGACAAGGAAGGAAAAAGGGAGGGAGGGAAATTGGAGATGAAGGGGAGGAAAGAAGGAAGGAAGGAAAAGAGAATGGAGGGAAGGAAGAAAGGAAGGAAGAAAAAGAGAAGGGAAGGAGGAAAAGATGAGGGAGGGAGGAAAGAGGGAAGGAAGAAAAAGGGAGGGAGGGAAGGAAGGAGAAAGGAAGGAGGAAGACAAGGAAGGAAAAAGGGAGGGAGGGAAATTGGAGATGAAGGGGAAGGAAAGAAGGAAAAGAGAATGGAGGGAAGGAAGAAAGGAAGGAAGGAAAAGAGAAGGGAGGAAAAGATGAGGGAGGGAGGAAAGAGGGAAGGAAGAAAAAGGGAGGGAAGGAAGGAACGGAGGAGAAAAGAAGGAGGAAGACAAGGAAGGAAAAAGGGAGCAAGGGAAATTAGAGATGAAGGGGAAGGAAAGAAGGAAGGAAGGAAAAGAGAATGGAGGGAAGGAAGAAAGGAAGGAAGAAAAAGAGAAGGGAAGGAGGAAAAGATGAGGGAGGGAGGAAAGAGGGAAGGAAGAAAAAGGGAGGGAAGGAAGGAAGGAATGAAGAAGAAAGGAAGGAGGAAGACAAGGAAGGAAAAAGGGAGGGAGGGAAATTGGAGATGAAAGGGAAGGAAGGAAGGAAAGAAAGAAAAGAGAAGGGAAGGAGGGAAGAAAGGAGGGAAGGAAAAGAGAAGGGAGGGAGGAAAAGAGGAAGGAAAGCAAGAAGAAAAAGGGAGGGAAGGAAGGAAGGAACAAAGGAGAAAAGAAGACAAGGAAGGAAAACGGGAGGAAGGGAGGGAAGGAAATTGGCGATGAAGGGGAAGGAAGGAAGAAGGAAGGAAAAGAGAAATGAGGGATGGTAGGAAGGAAATGAGTAACAAGGGAAGGAAGGATGGTAATAGAACAGGAGGAAAAGAGAAGGGAGAGGAGGAAAGGAGAGGAGGAGAGGATAGATATAGGATGGAAGGGAGGAAGAGAAAAAAAGGGAAAGGAGGGAGGAAGGAAGGAAAAGAGAAGGGAGGGAGGGAGGAAGAAAAAGAAGGAAGGAAGGAGAAAGAACTGCCAGAGGAGGAAAAAAGAAGGTAGGTGAAAGAGGAATGAAGAAAGAAATATGCACAGTTTCTACGCCCCATTTCCACCCTCCCTGGAAAACTCCCCCAAGCGAAGATAAAAGAGCTGTTGGTGAAGGGCAGAATCCTGTTAACTTCCCAGCTGTGCCCACAACCTCCCCACGCCAGCCTGGGTGTCATTCCTGTTAGTTTTCTCCTCCTGGTATTTGGAAGAACCTGTTACTCTGGAGTCACCACTAAGCCCGTTGGGCAGGAGCCGCGTCTCGCTCCATCCGCTCCGCATTTCTGGCTGACAGGCTGGGATCCCCGGGAGGTTGGGCACGGGGTGGGGTCCCAAGCAGACAGGAAACTGACCAGCCCCCACTGCGCCCTCCAAGTCCCTTCCCCGCCCCCCAATTTTACAAAGTTTCTTGCCTGTCCTGAATTGATACGGACTGCAAATATCCCGTGAACCACCAGAGGGCGCCAGAGTGGAGCGATTCTGCCTCTCTGGGGTGCCCTCGGGTGGCCGTTTGGAGTTTTGCAGCCACGATCGGTTGATTCAATTGCAAGCGAAAAAGTAAAATCAGATGCAACTCTCTTCGCGACTGTCTTGCACAGTGACATCAATTCTGGCCCCGATTGCAGTCGTAAGTCGAGGGTCACCAGTTCTTCTAATCGATATTGATAGGTAAACTGCTCCTAAACAAGGAGTCTCAATTACTAAAGGGTTACTAAAGGCGGCTGAGTTCTCACAATGCAGGTAGTCCTCAATTTATGACAATTCATTTAGTGACCGTTGGAAGTTGCAGCGGCACTGGGAAAAGCGACTTATTTGTGGTCCGGTGATCAAAACTTAGACGCTCGGCAACTGACTCACATTTATGTCCCGAGGTGATCCCCTTTTGCGACCTTCGGACAAGCAAAGTCAATGGGGAAGCCAGATTCACTTCACAACGGTGTCACTCATTTAACAACCGCAGTGATTCACTTACCAACTGTGGCAGGAAAGGCCATAAAATGGGGGCAAAACTCACTTAGAAAAGGTCTCACTTAACAACAGAATTGGGGGAGGTGTCAGTTGTGGTCGTAAGTCGAGGACTACCTGTATTCTGGATGGAAAAACTTGGTTCTTCTAAATTCTAAACTGAGGTTTAAAAACACCGCCCGGCTAGATTCTCCTAGCTTTCATTGACCAAATAATCTATATATATATAAAAATGGCATTCTGTGCGTGTGTCTGTCTGTGTGTGTTCCAGCATAACTCTGGACCGCCTGGAGCAATTTCAACCAAACTTCGTATACAGATGATTTACTCTCTGGAAACACCCCTAAGACTCCTTGGGGTGTGTGTTCTGTTAAGATACAGCCTGTTGTGCCTTCAAATGGCTTCTACTGTACTACTGAAAAATGGCTTCTACTGTACAGCGCAGTGGAGTTGCCATGGTAACAGCTCCACAGTACTCCACAAGGGGGCTCCCTCCAGTAAGGGGGAAAATCCAACATTAGAAATTACATTTGGTCCGGACGTTTTCACCCCCCCTATAAATAAATACCCGGGCGCAACGCCGGGTTATCGGCTACTACAGAATAACGCCACCTCCTCTTAAAAGGATGACGTGGTTTGTACCACGCGCCAAGATAAGGACTGAGTTGACACCAAACCGCGGAGCAAGCTTTGTGCAAAGCTAGCCTCAAAGTGATGAATCTTTCGTTCCCTTTGGAAATGGAAGGTAATGGCCACATCTTGTACCCGTGAGTTCCAAAGATTAACAATGGGGTGAGTCAAGGCGTGCCCTCCCCTGCTTACTCCTGGGGTTGGCTTGAGCAATCCAAAGTTTACGCCTCTCGGTGATAGGATCTAGGTGAGATTCCTGTCGGGGTTTACAGGGAGTCCTCGATTTACGACCATTTGCTTAGCGACAGTTCCAAAAAGAGGGACCGCTTTTCACACTTACAACTGTGGTGTATCTCCACAGTTGTGCACAAGGTAGCCCTCTACTCATCACAGCTCATTTAGTGACGGCTTGAAGTTGGCGCCGAAAAAAGGGACTCCCGTCCATCTTTCGCACTTACGACCGCTGCAGCCGCGATCAAAACTTAGAAGCCGGGCGACTGGCTCAGAGGTGCAGCCTTCGGACAAGCGAAGCCAACAACAGTCCTTTTGCCAGCACCGTTTGGATGGTCACTAAATGAAACGGTCGTCATGCAGGACCCCCTGGACTTAAAACGCGAGCGGCAAAAGCTTTCTGAAATTCTGTTGTCTCAATGGGCCTCTTTTTAGCGTGTGTTTGTGTGAACGGGGCAAAGCCTGTACAGGTGAGATGCTTACAGGAATCCTGTCTTTCCTCCCGTAGGAAGGGGCGGCAGGTCAGGTGAGGTCACAGGTGCTCAAATCAGCATACCTGTCCTTCCCTCCACCGGTTGCCCAACAAAATTGGTGCCCACGTGCAGTTAGCAATTTGATGGCTCCCTAAGGGGAACTTCTGAAGACTGGCCGCAGTTTCAAAAGACAATCGCTTTGTTCTTGCAACCACAGGCCGAGTTGCATCACACACACACACACACACACACAACCGAGTCACAAGATTGCTTCATCCAAATTTCTCGCCCAACGGCCCAACGGCTGAGTTCGCACAACGGCGGTTGAGTAGCGAGCTTCCAAACGAATTGTTGAGCCGCAAAAGGAACGATGAGAAAAGTCATCAGTTGGGCGGTTCGAATCCCCAGCGCCGTGTAACGGAGCGAGCCCCCCATGACTTGTCCCGGCTTCTGCCATCCTAGCCGTTCGAAAGCAGGTAAAAAATGCAAGTAGAAAAATAGGAACCACCTTTGGTGGGAAGGGAACAGCGTTCCGTGCGTCTTCGGGGGAGTTGAGTCATGCCGGCCACATGACCACGGAGACGTCTTGGGACAGCGCTGGCTCTTCGGTTTTGAAACGGAGATGAGCACCGCCCTCTAGAGTCGGGAACGACTAGCACACATGTGCAGGGAGAACCTTTTTATCTTTACCTTTAAAAGAAAGGAAGCTCTGATCCGCCAAGTGATGAGGATAAAACTCAAGATTGGACACCATTTAGTTTTAAACCATGGCTTGCTGCCGTCATGTCGGGTTGCAACTGACCTCCATTCTCAGCTGACTCATCCTCAGGAGGATGGGAGGTTGGCATCCATCGGCATTAGGATTGCCGTTAATTCGGTGACCCCATTTTTAAAAAAGAATTTACGTAATCTCTTAAAATTGTGACATTCATCGGCTGAGCTGGTTTCTACACCACGCGCTAAGCGGCTCTCTGGCCTCTAAGCTAGGTTAATGTAACCCAGTATTGGATGTCAGGGTTCAAAGGGACCGCGGAGATCATCTAGATTTATTCAAACTTGGCAGCTTTATGATGTATGGACTTTAAGAGGTGTGCAGCTCCCTGTGATGGCTAAGCAATTCTGGGAGTTGAAGTCCGGGCTTCTTAAAACATGCTGGCACGCATTTTTTTTTTACTACCGAACCAGTAGTAATGGTGGCCAGAACCCACCCCTGCTATCTATCATCTATCTATCATCTCTATCTGCATCATATATCATCTTTCCCTCCCTCCCTCCCTCCCTCCCATCCATCCATCCATCCATCCATCCATCATCTCTCTCTATCATATATCATCTCTCTCTCTCTCTCTCTCTCATCTCTATATCATCTATCTATCTATCTATCTATCTATCTATCTATCTATCTATCTATCTATCTATCTATCTATCTATCTATCATCTATCTCATATATTATCTCTCTCTCCATCTATCTATCATCTAGATCTATCTATCGATTCATCCATCCATCCATCCATCCATCTATCCATGTATCTATCTATCTGTGAATCGTCTGTCTGTCTTATCTGAGGGGACTGGAGGCTAAAACATCCGATGAACGGTTGCAGGAACTGGGCCTGGCTAGATCTATCTATCTATCTATCTATCTATCTATCTATCTATCTATCTATCTATCTATCTATCTATCTATCTATCTATCTATCTATCTATCTATCTCTATCATATATCATCTCTATCTCTCTCCATCTATTTATCATCTCTATCTATTTATCATATCTATCTGTCTGTCTGTCTGTCTGTCTGTCTGTCTATCTATCTATCTATCTATCTCTATCTCTCTCCATCTATCTATCATCTAGATCTATCTATCTATCTATCTATCTATCTATCCATCCATCCATCCATCCATCCATCCATCCATCCATCCACCCACCCACCCACCCACCCACCCATCCATGTATCTATCTATCTGTGAATCGTCTGTCTGTCTTATCTGAGGAGACTGGAGGCTAAAACATAGATGAACGGTTGCAGGAACTGGGCCTGGCTAGTCTAGGGAAGAGAAGGACCAGGGGAGACAGGAGAGCATCTTCCAATATTTGAGGGGCTGCCCCAGAGAATGGGGGGGTCAAGCTATTTTCCAAAGCACCCAAAGGCCAGACAAGGAAGAATGGATGGAAACTGAACAAGGATTCAATTTGGAAATAAGGAGGAATTTTCTGACAGGGAGAACAATCCACCCATGGAACAGAAGTTGCCTTCAGAAGTCGTGGGAGCTTCATCCCTGGAAGCTTTCAAGAAGAGACTGAACTGCCCTCTGCCAGAAGTGGTGTAGGGTCTCCTGCTTGAGCGGAGGGGGGGTTGGACTAGATGACCTCCAAGGTACCTTCCAACTGTGTTCATCTGCATAATCTACCTCAGCATCTCAATGGGAGGGTGGGTAATCAAGATTGGGAAATACCAGATGGAAGGAATGGGCTGATAACCGGGGCAGCTTGAAAATGGGATCCCCGAAAGGCTGCACGCCGCCCACAAGCTGCGTTTCGGTTTCAGTCTTCACCTAGCCATTCGGACTGATAATGGATCGGTGGCTCCATGGGGCTGGGCCCAGAGAGGCGGAGGCCGTAATCAAATAGAGCCGAGGGTATGGTGGATTGGCAAAAGGAAAGGTTTCCTAAACAAAACAGGCTGGGTTTTTCTAACCCTTTGCTTAATAACTCTTCGGTTTAAAACGGGGTCAAACAATTCGGGGCATTTCACATCCAGAGTGACTGGTTTTAAGTCACATTCTGAACTGGCTTATAATGTGTCTCTCCCCTTCCTATGTACTCCGAGCTGAATCCATGGGTAACAAACGGTATAATGGAGCAGAGATGCTTGGGGGTCCAGTGGCATATAAATGTAATGAAGTATTAATGGGCTTAGTGACCAAAGTTACAATGGCATTGAAAAAAGCGACTGATGACCATATTTCACACTTAGCGACCATTTTCACACTTAGCGACCGTTGCAGCATCCTCATGGTCACACCATCAAAATACTGATGTTTGGCAACAGTTACAATTTATATTTGTAAATTGTAGTTATGTTGAAATAAAAAAAATATTACAATACTATTTTTGCGTTGTATGAAAATTTTTGTTGCTCCGTATAAAATTTTTAATCACACCCCCCCCCCGGTCAAAGCTGTCCCTCTTTACCAATATGAAAATCTGGTCACCTTAATTATTACTGTTGGAGGGGGAGTGGGCTTGGGGGTCTCTAAGCTTTGGTGGTTTTCTTGCTGGGTGTTTCATGACCCAACTAGGTAACGTCATCAGTGCTAGAAGGGAGTAGGGTTTGTAGAGTGGAGGAGGAGGAGGAGGAAGAAGAGACAGGGAAAGAAGGGAAAGGGAAAGAGAGAGAGAGAAAGGAAAGAAGAAAAGAAAAAGGAAGGAAGGAAGGAAGGAAGGAAGGAAGGAAGGAAGAAAGAAAGAAAGAAAGAAAGAAAGAAAGAAAGAAAGAAAAGAAATGACATTCCTATCAACTCAATGCAAGAGATTAAGTGTGAGGTCCTTGGTGCTCTCTGACCTTGTTTTCTTGAAAACATTTCATGATCCAACTAGGTAACGTCATCAGTGCTAGAAGAGAGGGGGGTATGTGGAGAGGAGGGAGAGGAGAGGAGACAGGGAGAGTGAAAGAGAAAGAAAGGGAAAGAAAGAAAGAAAGAAAGAAAGAAAGAAAGAAAGAGACAAAGAGAAGAAATATGGACTCCTTGGTGCTCTCTGAGCTTGATGGTTTTCTTGCAGACGTCTCATGACCAAACTAGGTAACATCATCAGTGTTAGAAGGGAATGGGATTGTGGAGAGGAGGAAGAGGAGGAGGAGGAGGAGGAATAGGTGGTCTTTCGTGCTCTCTGAGCTTGGTGGTTTTCTTGCAGACGCTTCATGGTCCAATTAGAAGGGAGTGGTGTTTGCTGCAAATGCCCCTTCTTGCACTGATGATATTACCTAGTTGGGTCGTAAAACGTCTGCAAGAAAACCACCCAGCTCGGAGACTACTGAGAACTCCGCAATTCAACCCTGAGCTACAAATATTGTCTTCTATGGGTATTATGAAAGTTGACTTTAAACTTTAATAGCTGCCAAAGCTTCGTCCTCTTCCTTTCTGAACTGAAATAATCTTGACTCTGATCAAAGTGATCAATATCCAAGCATTAATTTGATTTAATCACACAGATGATTAGGGGACTGAAGGCTGACACATAGGAAGAACGGTTGCAGGAACTGGATATGTCTAGTCTAATGAGAAGAAGAACTAGGGGAGACATGTATTGTCTCCCTTCCAATACTTGAGGGGGCTGTCACAGACAAGAGAGCAGGGGGGGGGATTCAACCTATTCTCTAAGACCCCTGAGTGCAGGACAAAAAAAAAAAGGAAATTAATCAAGGAGAGATCTAACCTAGAAATAAGGAGAAATTTCCTGATAGTGAGAACAGTTAACCAGTGGAACTGCTCGCCACCAGAAGTTAGCAATAGCAATAGCAGTTAGACTTCATAGGGCTTTCAGCCCTCTCTAAGCGGTTTACAGAGTCAGCATATCGCCCCCACAGTCTGGGTCCTCATTTCACCCACCTCGGAAGGATGGAAGGCTGAGTCGACCTTGAGCCGGTGAGATTTGAACCACTGAACTGCAGATAACAGTCAGCTGAAGTGGCCTGCAGTACTGCACCCTAACCACTGCGCCACCTCGGCTCTTAGTTGCTCTATCCCTGGAGGTTTTCAAGAAGAGATTGGACAATCATTGATCTGAACAGCGGAGGAAGATAAAATGGGATGGCCAGGGAAAAAAAAGTAGGATATAAGTATAGGGGTCTCCTGCTTGAGCAGGGGGGTTCGACCTTATTATTCTCTTGGTTCAGGTTATGGGTTGTGTCCACACAACTGAGCTGGCCAAGTCTAGGGAAGAGAAGGACCCGGGGAGACATGAGACCATCTCACAATATCTCAGGGGGCTGCCCCAAAGAAGAGGGAGTCAAGCTATTCTCCAAAGCACTTTGAAGGCCAGACAAGGAACAATGGATGGAAACTGACCAAGGAGAGATTCAACCTGGAAACAAGGAGGAATTTCCTAACAGTGAGAACAATCAACCCATGGAACAGAAGTTGCCTTCGGAAGTTGTGGAGCTTCATCCCTGGAGGCTTTCAAGAAGAGACTGGGCTGCCGTCGGTCAGAAATGGTGTAAGGATTCCCGCTTGAGCAGGGGGTTGGACTAGAGGACCTCCAAGGTCCCTTCCAACTCTGTTATTCTCTATTTTGTATTTAATTGTTGGGGGAACCCACCAACTGTGGCTCTGCAGAGGGGCCAGTTCAGTGGTGGGTTTCCAAAAATTTTGGAAGCTCTTCTGTAGGTGTGGCCTGCTTTCCGGGTCCACTGGTGGAACATCTTCTAACCGGTTCGGTAGATTTGACGAACCAGTTCTACCGAATAGGTGCGAACTGGTAGGAACCCACCTTTGGGCCAGTTGCTAAATTCGAACCCACTCCGGGGCCGAATTAGCGGGGCAATTCCCCTCTTTTTCCCAAACGGCCAGGGAATAAACCAAAAAATGTTAATTGAGGTTATGACTAAGGGAACGAAAACTCCAGTGGGAAGGGAGGGATAGATAGATAGAGATAGAGATAGAGAGAGAGATAGAGAGAAAGAGAGAGAGAGAGAGAGAGAGAGGGAGGGAGGGAGGGAGGGAGGGTGGAGGATTATAAAGCGTTGTATGTAACTTCTGGAAGAAAAAACAAAATATATGACAAAGATCTGTGTATCCTTAGGAAAGAGAGGAATCTAAGGGACACGCCTAGGTGTGCGAGTTGAGGGTGCGAAAAAACAGCATTTCAAAGGCACCAGGGATCGTGAACCCACGCAAGAAGACTGGAAGAGCTCCCTCATTTTGGGTTCTTTCTAATCCACCCAGCTGACTTAACACCTGGGATAGCGCCAGCCGCCAGCCGCTTCCAGAACTGGGGGCCACAAGGTGAAGATATCCGGAGGAACACACACCTTCGTGGCCCCTCCACCCCATTTCTCTTCCCCCCAACTCCACCTTGGGGCCCAAGGCAGTTTGCAAAGTTGTCTCCTTCTCCCGGGAGCCCCCGCCCGCAGAAAAACACACGCACACACATGCACACACCTGGGACTGATCTGACCCAAAGGCTCACCTCCACGCACCTTGGCAGCAGGTGGGGAGGATGGAGAAGGCAAGGAGAAATTAATGAAATTAAAAAAAAAAAAAAGGAAACTCGCCTTTCTAGAAAAATCAGTCTCGGGCAATTCAAAGGGATGATGAAGGCTCCTGAATACACACCGACACACACAAACGCACGCACACCCAGGCTGAGGAAGCTGGGAGGGGGTGGGTGGGAATGTTTTATTTTTTGTGTGTTATTTGCAACGGGTGGATGATCTGTTTGGTGAAGATGGGTTTATGGGTTAGAGATACAGGTTTAACAGAGTTGGAAGGGACCTTGGAGGTCATCTAGTCCAACCCCTTGCCCAAGCAGGAGACCCTACACAATTTCTGACAGAGGACAGTCCAGTCTCTTCTTGAAAGCCTCCAGGGATGAAGCTCCCACAACTTCCGAAGGCAACTTCTGTTCCATGGGTTGATGGTTCTCCCTGTCAGGAAATTCCTCCTTGTTTCCAGGTTGAATCTCTCCTTGGTCAGTTTCCATCCATTGTTCCTTGTCTGGCCTTCAAAGGTGCTTTGGAGAATAGCTTGACTCCCTCTTCTTTGGGGCAGCCCCTGAGATATTGGAAGATGCTCTCATGTCTCCCCGGGTCCTTCTCTTCCCTAGACTAGCCATGCCCAGTTGTGTGGACACAACCCATAACCTGAACCAAGAAAATGACAAGGCAGGGCAGTTCTTAAATTCTGGATTGAATGGTCTTAAAACCTTTTGCCTCTTCTATTTGGTGTGTGTTCTGCCCGGGTCCATAGCACACACTAAACCCAGGTTAATCAAGATTTACCAATCATCTGGTGGCTCACCCAACATGGCCACCAAATCTAGTTGTGCAAACATATTGTGTTGCATTGCATTGCAATTTATTTATTTTATCATGTTCGTGTAGTATATAGTGGAAGTGGTGACCCTTTGACAGCTGCATGCAACGAAATTCCATTTTAATGTATGCCAATTAGTGTACATTCAAAGGGACAATACAGTTATTATTCTATTCTATTCTCTGTTCTACTCTATTTTCTATTCTATTCTATTCATTCTTCTAATTCTATATTCTATTCTATATTCTATTATATTTTATTCTATTCATTCTTCTAATTCTATATTCTATATTCTATTCATTCTTCTAATTCTATATTCTATATTCTATTCTATTTTATTCTATTCATTCTTCTAATTCTATATTCTATATTCTATATTCTATATTCTATTATATTTTATTATATTCATTCTTCTAATTCTATATTCTATTCTATATTCTATTCTATATTCTATTATATTTTATTATATTCATTCTTCTAATTCTATATTCTATTCTATATTCTATTCTATATTCTATTATATTTTATTATATTCATTCTTCTAATTCTATATTATATTCTATATATTCATTCTTCTAATTTTATATTCTATTTTATCCTTTCTTCTAATTCTATTCTATTCATTCTAATTCTACATTATATTCTATATTCTATATTCTATTCTATTCATTCTTCTAATTCTATATTATATTCTATATTCCATTATATTCATTCTTCTAATTTTATATTATATTCTATATTCTATATTCTATATTCTATATTCTATATTCTATATTCTATATTCTATATACTATTCATTCTTCTAATTCTATATTCTATATTCTATAATCTACATTCTATATACTATTCATTCTTCTAATTCGATATTATATTCTATATTCTATTCGTTCTTCTAATTCTATATTATATTCTATATTCTGTTCTGTTCTACAGACCCAGGCAATGATGGCTTGTTCAATCAACTCAGTTCAAGAAACCCAAATCTGGCCTTGGCCCTGCCCAAAACCTCTAGGAAGTGAAGAGAAAAATTAAAGATTTTTCTTTGCTCTTTTGACTTCACACTGATCTCTAAGAAGTCGCTGGTCATTTGGATCTTACCTCTTAAAAGTTTGCAAAAGAAGTTTTCGGACACCAAGGAGGAAGGACAATGTTTGCACAACACCCTCGCACCCTCAACACAACACAACACCCTCGCACACAGGGCGGCCATAACCTTGACAATGGCCATCGCATGTTTGCAGGTTAGGGAACCAAAAGGCTCCTGCTGGGGGGACGGGGGGGGGGGGGGGAGGACGATGACCACTGTTCCCCCACTTTGTTCTCTCAAATCTTAATGCCTTTCCTTGTATTTTTTTCCCCTCAAATGGATAGTCAGTACTGGAGGTGGATTAATCCTATCAAAATTATCTACTCTACTCTCTACCCCCCCACTTAAATCCTGGAGGAGGGTCCATAGATAAGGAGTGGGGGCTGATTTACCTTCAAGGCAACTTTATCAGGCTGTTGGGGCAGGGCCAGCCGCCCTCCCCCCCCTACCAGGGTGGGATCAGCTCCAATTGTCTATCTGCTGGCCCCCTCCTCTTTGTTTGCTAAAGCTTTGTTTTCCATGTTTACCAAATCCCTCATTCCGGGCAGGGAAGGGAGGGCAGGGGAAAAAAATATCAAACCTGCCCACCTTATTTTTATTGCTTTTTGTACTTTGGAAGAATGGGCCTTTTTAAAATTGGGTTTTAAATTCCTTTTATTTTCCCCCCCTTGAGGGTGACCAACCAATCCCTGTTTAATTACAAGCCAGCACCGCCATTTCTCCCTGTAAGATCTAGCATTAATTAATTCATGTTATTAATTCATTAGACCTGGAAAGACACTGAAAGAGAGAGAGAGAGGGAGGGAGGAGGGGGGAGGGAGGGAGGAGGGAGAGAGAGAGAGAGAGAGAGAGAGAGAGAGAGAGAGAGAGAGCGCAACCAGGAGCAAAAAGAAATAAATGCAGGTATTCTTCGACTTAAGACCACCCCCCAAATATTTCTGCAGCTAAATGATAAACCTTGGCTAAGCGAGTTTGGTCCCATTCTGTGACATTTCCTGCCACTGTTGTTAAGTGAATCTCTGCGGTGGATCCGTTAGTTGTGGAGCGAATCTGGCTTTCCCGTTGAGTTTGCTCATCCGAAGGACGCAAAAGCTTGATTTTGGAGACCCAGCGACGGTCGTAAGTATGAATTGGTGGCCAAAGCCTCTGAATTTCTATCAGGTTGACCCAAGGGGGGGTTTCGTTTAGTTTAGTTTATTGTCACTGTACAACAAAATTAAATGCCATCTTCAGTTTCATTATAACTATAAAAATAAAAAAGCCAACGCATCTCCTTTACTTTCGGGAGTTTCTAAGGTTTTTAGGGATTTTTCTAGGGTTGCGACAAAGGTTTCTGTGGCTGTAAAGTTAGCCAGGTGGTTGTTAAATGAATATGACTTCCCCGTTGCTTGTCCGATGAGACAGACACACACACCACACACACACACATGTGGGCCACCGCAATTGTCACAAATACAGCCAAGTGTCTGAATATTTGATCACAGTCTTCAACGGTCCTAAATGTGGAGGGGAAAAAAAGTTGCAAGTCATTTTTTACAGTAACCTTTGAACGGTTACTAAACGAGCTGTTAAAATTCGAGAACTACCTGTACAGAGATTCCCCTAAATATCCAATATATTTTTTCTCCGGCTGGCCAGAAAGTTTGGGGTGTGTCCCTTCTTTTTTTTTTTTTTTTTGGAGGGGAAAAACAGGAGCCGACTCAGAAGTCGTGGGTGTCAAAACTGCCATCTTCTCCTCCCCGCCTCCTTCTCCTCTCTCCCCCCCTCCTCGCTCCCTCCGCCCGACCTTCCCAAACCGGTTTAGCAGGCAGGTAAAGGCGAAGTAAAGACACCGTTATTTCCAAACGCATGCGCCATCCGCACCACGCCTCCCGACGGCAGATCAAATTAAGGAGCTGGGGCAAGAGGGACGAGGTGGTTCCCCCCCCCCCGCCTGTCCTCCTGAACTCTTTTAAAAAGGATTTTATTTAAAATTCAATAAATCGGGATTGTTCTCCGCTTTAATTTTGATGGGAGCCCCGCTTCGATCCGGATTAAAGTGGGAGCGTTAAGGTGAGGAAAGCGAAGCGAAGAGGAGGAAAAATATCGGCGCCTCGCTTCTGGCTCACCTGGTGGCCGCTCCTCCTCCCTCTTTCTTTCTTTCTTCTTTTCTTTCTTTCTTTCTTTCTTTCTTCTTTTTCTTTCTTTCTTTCTTTCTTCCTTCTCTTTCTTTCTTCTTTCTTCCTTCCTTCCTTTCCCTCCCCCCCCCTCCCACCTTCCCTTTGAACCTTGAGCCTCGCGCGCCAGGGGGAAAGTTTTTTTGGAACGTTCGCCCAAGACGAACGTTCCAAGGATCGAACGTTCGCGGCGCCAAGGTTCGTTCCGGCGAGGCTCAACGTTCCATCGGGCGCGCACACGGAACACAGAACGTCCCGGAGACCTTAATGGACGGATTCGGAAGTCGCCGGTGGTTTGGATTGATTGATTGATTGGTTATTGGTATTGGCCTACTTCCTTCCTTCCTTCCTTTCTCTTTCCTTCCTTCCTTTTTCTTCTCTTCTATCTCCCCTCTTTCTCTTTCTCTTTCTTCTTCTCTCTTTCTTTCCTGTTTCGTTTTCTCCTCCTCCTCCTCCTCTCTCCTCCTCCTCCCTCCGCCCTGCGAGGGAAGCCACTTGGGAAGTTCAACGCCGGCCAGACTAGCTGACCTCGAGCTCCCAAAATGCCCCGAGCTTTCCTGGTGAAAAAAACGTGCGTTTCGGGACGGGAACTGGAGCGAGCTCCCCGACGAAGAACGAGGAGAGGTGTACGTGCCAGGTGAGTCTCGCGGGCGGGCGGGGACTGGGAGAGGTAGCAACGGGTCTGGCTTTTGGAACTATTGTTGCTGCTGCTGTTGTTGTTGTTATCCTCAACAATAACACACGACGTTCCGGGTTTTGCTACTTTGAAGCTAAAAAACAAAACAAACAAAAATCTGTGTTCTGAGTTGGGAAACTATTGGAAAGACTGAAGCGGATGTCCCATAGTGGATTGGGCCCAATGGGGGGGGGGAGGGGAAAGAAAATGGGGAAGAGGCCCAGGGGGTTTAGGGGCTCCTTTCTCGGGCTTGGGTCGTTTCCCTCCACCGCCCGGGCTGTGAAGCGCGATCCTATACGCTCCACCTTATTTTTCAAGACGGGGAGGGGGGGGAAGGAGAGGGCTGTGAAAGGTCCGTTATCAGGCATCACTTCAAAAAAAGAGGAATTTGCCTATTGTACTCCCGTCGGGTTTTTTGTGGGGGGGGGAGTGTGTGTGGGGGGAAAGGGGGTCGAGGGGGGGAGGTTGAAAAGCTGCTAATCACACCTGCCCAGCGATCCCATTGTGTCTCCCCTCCTCCCGCCCCCCGGCCTGGGAAGCGCAGTTAAGCGCAGCCTACTCCGCCTTCTGGAATGTTTGAACGCGCCGGCAATTTAGTGGTTGGTTGAGTTGGGGAGGCCGGAGGCGCAAATGGGAAGAGAAGAAAGGAAGGAAGAAAAAAGGAAGGAAGGAGAGGAGGGAAGGAAGGAAGGAAGGAGGAGAAGAAGGAGAATTGGAGCAAGGGGAAGGAAGGAAGGAGGGGAGAGGAGAGGAGGAGAGCAAGGGGAAGGAAGGGAGCAGGAGGGAAGGAGGGAAGGTAGGAAGGAGAGGAGAGGGAGAAGGAAGGAGAATTGGAGAGCAAGGGAAGGGAGGAAGGAGAATAGAGAGGAGAAGGTGAAGGAAGGAGAATTGGAGAGCAAGGAGAAGGGACGAAGGAGGAGAGAGAGGAGAAGGAGAAGGAAGGAGAGGAGGAAGAAAGGAAGGAGAATTGGAGAGCAAGGGAAGGGAGGAAGGAGAATAAGGAGAAGGAAGAAGGAGAATTGGAGAGCAAGAAGGGACGAAGGAGGAGAGAGAGGAAGAAGGAAAAGAAGGAAGGAGAGGAGGAAGAAAGGAAGGAGAATTGGAGAGCAAGGGAAGGGAGGAAGGAGAATAGAGAGGAGAGGAGAAGGAAGGAGAATTGGAGAACAAGGGGAAGGGAGAAAGGAGGAGACAGAGGTGGAAGGAGAAAGAAAGGAAGGAGAGGAGGGAAAAAGGAAGGAGAATTGGAGAGCAAGGGGAAGGAAGAAAGGAGAATTGGAGAGCAAGGGGAAGGAAGGAGGGAGAGGACAGGAGGTGGGAAGGCAGAAGAGGAGCGAAAGAAGAAAGGAAAGAAGGAGGAGAGCAAAGGGAAGGGAGGAGGAGTAGAGAGAGGAGGAGGAGGGAGAAGAAAGGAAGGAGAATTGAGAGCAAGGGGAAGGAAGGAGAGAGATGGGGGGCGGCTCTGGAAAAAGAGGGGAGGGCATGCTTTCTTCTTCTTCTTCCTTTCTTTTCCAAGCGCAGGATAGGATGGGAAGTTGAAGGTGAGGATCAGGGGCAAGGAAGGTGAACTTTGCCCTTGCTGAGATCCGAGTGGTTGTTGTAAACGGGCAACAATTTGCTCCATGTAACGTTTTCCCCCCTTCTTAATAAAAATGGCAACAGCGTAGAATCAAAGAGAATATTTGGTTAACTTGGGGTTGAAATGAGGAGCCCCCCCCCCCCGGTGCTCTCTGAGCTTGGTGGTTTTCTTGCAGGCGTTTCATGGCCCAGCTAGGCAACATCATCAGTGCTAGAAGGGAATGGGGATTGTGGGGAGGAGGAGGAGGGATGAAGGAGGAAGAAGCAAAGAGAAAAGGAGGAGGATTGTGGGGTCCTTGGTGCTCTCTGAGCTTGGTGGTTCTCTTGCAGGCGTTTCATGACCCAACTAGGCAACATCATCAGTGCTAGAAGGGGTTTGCTCTCGGTTTATCTGTCCCTTCTAGCACTGATGATGTTCCCTAGTTGGGTCATGAAACGTCTGCAAGAAAACCGCCAAGCTCAGACACCACCGAGGACCCCCTCACAGAATAATAACAGTTGCAAGGGGCCTTGGAGGTCTTCCAGTCCACCCCCACCCACCCTTGCTCAATCAGGAGACCCTATATCACCCCAGACAAATGGCTTGTCCAGTCTCTGCTTAAAAAAAAACCCTCCAATCCCTGGACTCCTGGGAAAATATTCTATAATGTTCTTTAGAGGAAGCGTCTAGACCAGTGTTTTCAACGTTGGCAACTTGAAGATGTCCGGACTTCAACTCCCAGAATTCCCCAGCCAGCGAATGCTTCGCTGGCTGGGGAATTCTGGGAGTTGAAGTCCGGACATCTTCAAGTTGCCAACGTTGAGAAATACTGGTCTAGAAGAAGAACAACAAATGAAAAACAATTAACCAGGTTCCGTAAAATGTTGAATAAGGAGAATCGGACAAGACAATCCTGCGGATGACATTACCTAGTAAGGTGGCGAAACGTTCAGAAACGGAATTGAAACATGCTTCGCAGAGGAAACCGCGGCCCGAAATCTAAAACCCGAGCGGCGACGGTTTTCTCTCCGCCCCCCTTCCCCACAATAAACCAGGATTAAGTTGTAAATATTCTCACATGACAGGCAGGGTTGAATTCCTGGTTTTTAAATAAAGGGGAAGGGGGTGGTGGTTGATGGCTTGGTGGTTGGAAATCCAGCCCCCTTGCTTAGCCCAGAGGAGAGCCGATGGTGAGAAACCGTTCCTTCTCTGCGGAACGAAGGCAGCCTCACGATGGGCGTGTGTGTGTGTGTGTGGTGGGCTTGGGCCAGGTTAAACTGGTTTGCTTCATGAATTGTGGCTGGATGGATTTGCTGACCAAGTTGAGGCATAGCTTGTTTACCCATCCCGTCTCCTGGGCTGGCCCTGTTTGTGGAAGTGTCAATCAACAAGAGACAACCCGGGGTCCCTACCGGTTCCCAGAATGCTCAGCAGCCCCCCCCCGCCCCCCGGGATTTGGGGCAAATGGCCTAGCTAGCTGGGGGATTCTGGGAGCTGAAATCTAAAACCCTTCAGATCGGTTCAAGGAAGAGGTGCATAGAGGTTTTCAACAGGAGACGGTGAGTTCTAGTCCCATTTTAGCCATGAAAGCCAGCTGGGTGGCTTTGGGCCAATCACCAGGAGACAGTGAGTTCTAATCCTCCCTTGGGCATGAAAGCCAAACAGGAGACTTTGGGCCAATCACCAGGCAGCTGTGAGTTCTAGTTCCATTTGTCCATGAAAGTCAGCTGGGTGACTTTGGGCCAATCACCAGGGGACTCGTGAGTTCTAGTCCCATTTAACCATGGAAGCCAGCTGGGTGACTTTGGGCCAGTCTTACTCGCCCAGCCCAACCCACCTCGCAAGATTGTCGTTGTGGAAAAATAGAAGGGGGGAAAGTGAGATGGGTTACATTCGCCCCCTTAAGAGTTATTTCTAAAAAATAAGAAAGGCGAGGTACAAATTAAAAAATAACACATTTTTTTTCAAAAATCCACCTGGAACCTTGCAAGTTTTCTCCCCCACCTCCAATCCTTATTGTTTACTTCTGATTGAGGACAATCCGATCCTTTTCTGCCTTGTTTCCTTTTGGCCAACGGTGTTTATTCATATATATTTGAAGTCCCTCTGTTTCTGAATATGAATTTCCCTCTGGCAGGGGGGTTGGGGGGGAAGATGGGGGTCAGGGGGAACCTATAAGTGATTTTTTAGGAGAGGCCGCTAATATTTGGCGTAGGACATTTTTTGCATTACTTGGCAAGCTGCTACAGCCTCCACTTTAGGAGCCTGTAATTAGCATCTAATTAATCATGCTGGCAGCCTGATTCCAGGTTCGTGAGTCGAGAGGAACATTCCGGCGTGGTTCCCGCCATCTTGCTTTCCTGGAGCGGTCCAGAAGGATCCGGAAATGCAAAACGAAGCCCGCCGACGGACCTGTTAGCTGGCCCACCTCAGAACCTCTTTTGGGAAGGACGATGAAAACGATAAACAGTTTTAGATTTAAGTCTTGCCCAGAAGTTTTGCGTTTTTCCCCTTTCTTGGCTTCTGTTGTTATTTGTGAAGACGTGTCCGACCCATCGCGACCCCCTGGACCACGTTCCTCCAGGCCTTCCTGTCCTCTCCCATCCTCTGGAGTCCGTTGAAGCTCAGGCTGGCTGCTTCAGTGACTCCATCCAGCCCCCTCCTTCTCTGCCGTCCCCTTCTTCTTCTTTTGCCCTCCATCGTTCCCAGCATGAGGCTCTTCTCCAGGGAGTCCTTCTTCCTTCTCATCAGGTGGCCAAAGTCTTTGAGTTTCCTCTTCAGGATCTGGCCTTCTAAAGAGCAGTTGAGGTGGATCTCCTCTAGGACTGACCGGTTGGATGGCCTTGCAGTCCAAGGGACTCAATGCAGGAGTCTTCATCTCCAGCACCAGAGTTCAAAGACCTCCATTCTTTGGCACTCAGCCTTCCTTATGGTCCAATCTTCACAGCCACCTATTGCAACTGAGGAAACCAGTTGGATTTGTGGTTTCTGGCATCCTACAAACAACCCTGCCAGATAGGCTGGGTAGAGATGGGGAGGGGGAGAGAGGGAGGGAGAGGAAAGAGAGACAGGGAGAGAGAAGGAGAGAAACAGGGAAAGAGGGAGGGAGGAAAGAAAGGGATAGAGAGAGGCAGGGAGAAGGAGAACGGGGGAGAGAAAGGGAGAGAGAGGAAAGGATAGAAAAAGTGGGGGGAGGGAGAGGAAAGAGAGATAGGGAGAAGAGATGGAGAGAGACAGGGAAAGAGCAGGCGGGGGAGAGGAAAGAGAGACAGGGAGGGAAAGAGAGGAAGAGAGAGGGGGAGAGAGAGAGAAGGAGAGGGGGAAAGAGAGAGAGAGCGCAGGAGGGAGAGAGGGAGAGAAAGGAGAGAGAGAGACAGAGCAGGAGGGAGAGGAAAGAGCGGGAGAGACCGCAGGAGGGAGAGGGGGAGAGGGAAAGAGGGAGGGATGGGGAGAGAGGAAGGAGAGGGAAAAAGATGGGACAGAGCAGGAGGGGAGAGAAGAGATGCGGAGACCGAGAAGGAGAGAAGGAAGGAAAAAAAGGGAGGGAGAGAGATGGAGGAGGAGAGCGGGAAAGAGCGTGGGCAAGAGAGGGAAAGAGGGAGGGACGGAGGAGAGGAAAGGAAGGGAAAGAGAAGGAGGGGGAAAGAGAGAGTGGGAGAGTGTGTAGGAGAGGGAGGGAAAGAGGAAGGAAAGAGGAAGGAGAGGGAGAATAGATGGAGAGAGACAGAGAAAGAGAGCAGGAGGGAGAGGAAAGGGAAAGAGAGAGAGAGACAGAAATTGATTCTCCCCAAGTGTTTTGGGGCTGAGTTGTGTCTCTTGTCTCTGTGTGTATGTGTGAACAAAGATCTTGAGGCTTCAGTTTTGGGCCTCATAACATGGATAGCAAACTTGGGGTTTGGATCCCCCATTGTCTTGCCTCGGCTGATGGCATCAAGGGGCTGTGTTGCATATCACTGAAGGAGTGGGAACAAGGAGAGGTTGGGTCTCAGGCCCCCACGCCCCCAAAAGCAGTGTGGGGGGGGGCAGCGTGAAACCCCTTCTTACGACCGCTCACCCGGGATGCTCGCATTTCAAATCCAGAACTGATGGGTTTTTTTATTATTTCTTCCATTTTAAAATGCCAGGAAAACATCCACTTGCTAACTTAACTCCAGTGAAAGATCAGAGAGGATCGGTAATCTTGGGAAAAGGATGGAATACAGGCAGTCCTTGATTTACAACCGTCCAAAGTTACAACGGTGTTGAAAACAGGGACTTGCGATCGTTTTTCACACTTAACGACCGTCGCAGCATCCCCGTGGTTGCGTGATCAAACCTCAGACGCCTGGCAACTGGCATTTAGAGGTAGTCCTCGGCTTACGCCCACAAATTGCATGCTCGGTGAGCTTTGCCCTGTTTTACGACCGAGCTTACCGCAATTGCTAAGTAAATCATCGCAAAGGGGTTAAGTTAGTCCGCGCAGTCGTTAAGTTAATCTGGCTTCCCTCGTTGATTTGGCTTAGCAGAAGGCAGCAAAAGCGGATCGTGTGACCCCGGGGGTCACTGCAGCCGTCATAAATACAAGTCAGTGGCCAAGCGTCTGAATTTTGATCATGGGGAATGCTGCGATGGTCGTAAGTGTGAATAACGGTCATACGTCACTTTTTTTGAAACTTTGGTCACCAAACGGTTCGTGTCTGTGACAGTCGCAGTGCCCTGTGTGTGTCACATGATTCCTTCTTGCGACCTTCTGACAACGGGGATAAAACGATTAACAGCGTTGGAAGGGACCTTGTAGGTCATCTAGTCAAACCCCCCACCCACCCACCCAAGCCCGCTCACTCAACAACTGTATAATTAGCTTAACAACGCAGGCATTTGCTTAACAACTAGGAACTCTTTGGCTTAGCAACGGGAATTTTACGTGCCGATTGTGGTTTTAAACCGAAGATCACCCAGCTGTGATTATGATCTGCACGACCAGCGAAACGGTGCTCCTGAGAACGTGAAGAGCGACGCATTCACAGAGATTAATTTATTTTTTTAAAACTGTTTCTGCTGTTAAATCATCCCAAATAACGCTGTTAATTCCTTTCAGTTCTTTAGCTTTGGAATGCGGTGCAATTTATATTTGATTTAATATATTTTTTTTTGGCACAGAACGTCGCCGATTCCTTTTAATTAAAAAAAAAGGCGAACTTAAAAGGCAAATAAATGTGCTGACAAATTTGATGGGCCTTGCCAGTTTACTTCGGGCTGCTCCGTCTAAATGGAAAAGCGAAACGTGAATTAAATTTTGGGGTGAAGGATGCCGTTGGATTGCGGGAACGGAGTTTTCATTTCTGGGTTTGGAAAACCAGCAGAAACTACGTATTATTACGTACTAAGCTAGGTCATACTGTTAGGATGGCAGCTGGAAATAGGGATATGAATTTTAAACTGTGTGAAATGATGTTTTGAATCTGGTGCACCCTTTGTCCCAAAAAGATTGTGGTGTGTGTGTGTGTGTGAGAGAGAGAGAGAGAGAGAGAGAATAATAAATGAGAGAGGAGAATGAGAGGATAATGGGAGAAAAGAACCAAGAGGCAGAATAAAGAAAAGAAATAATAAGAAAAGAGAGAATCGGGGGGGGGAGGGAGAATGAAGAGAGAAAAGCGAGAGAGTGAAAAAGAAAGAATGAGGAAAAAGAGACAAGAGAATGAAAAAAGGGAGAGGAGAAAACCAAGAGAGAGAATGAATGAGAAAGAATGAGGTGGGGGGAGGAAGAATGAGAAAAGGGAGAGAGAGAATGAGAGAAAGACCCGAGAGAGAGAATAAAGAAAGAGAAGAATAGGAAAGAGATAATAAAGGGGAGGCAAGAACGAGAGAGAAAGAACCAAGAGAGAGAGAGAGAGAGTGAAAGAAGAAGAAAAGGAGATGAAGAGAATGAGAAAAGAAGGGAGAGAGAGAGAGGGTGTGTGAGAGAGAGAGAATAAGAAAGAGAGAGAATGAGAGAAAGAATGAGAGGAGAATGGAGAGAAAGAACCAAGGGTAGAATAAAGAAAGAATAAGAAAAGAGAGAATTGGGGGGGGGAGAGGGAGTGAGAGAGAGAAAAGCAAGAGAGAGAGTGAAAGAGAAAGAATGAGGAAAAAGAGACAAAGAGAATGAGAAAAAGGGAGAGAGGAAAACCAAGAGAGAGAACAAATGAGAGAGAATGTGGGGGGGGTGAGAAAAAGGGAGAGAGAATGAGAGAAAGAACCAAAAGAGATAAAAAGAAAGAGAAAGAATAGGAAAAAGATATGAGAAGGGGAGGGCAAGAACGAGAGAGAAAGAACCAAGAGAGAGAGAGAGAGAGAAAGAATGAAGAAAGGAGATGAAGAGAATGAGAAAAGGAAGGGGGAGAGAGAGAGAGTGTGTGTGTGAGAGAGAGAATAAGAAAATGAAGAGAGAGAATGAGAGAAAGAACCGAGAGAGAGAATAAAGAAAGAGAAAGAATAGGAAAAGAGATAATGAGAAGGGGAGGGCAAGAACGAGAGAGAAAGAACCAAGAGAGAGAGTGAAAGAGAAGGAATGAAGAAAAGGAGATGAAGAAATGAGAAAAGGAAGGGAGAGAGGAGAGAGAATAATGGAATTGTTATGTAAGTATGCATTTAAAAGGAGGCTGTATGTAAAATTATTAATATGACAGATGACGACTGGGAAGAAAAAGGTATACAATTAAATAATTGAGGAAGAGAAATGTTATCAGAGGAGACATGTTAAGTTGTAATGTTAAAATAAGAAGAGATTTATAAAGAATTTGGTGGTAAGCTAGAACTATTACGACACCAATAAAAATTGTATTTAGATGACATACTGATTAATGACGGATGAAATGTTTATTTTAAAAGGAAAACAATAAAAAACTTTTACAAAAAAGAGAAAAACTACAACTTACCGTGGTTCCCCAAAAATAAGACCGGGTTTTATTTTCTTTTGAACCCCCCTAAAAAAATAAGCCTTATTTTGGGGGAGGGCTTATTATTTTTGGGGTGCAGGAGGTGGCGAGCGTGGGCACCTCATGGCTGCGGCTGTGTTGCAATATTTTCAGGGGAGGGCTGATTTTAGCGCATGCACTCAAAAGCCCGACGGGGCTTATTATCCGGGGTAAGGTCTTATTTTTGGGGAAACGGGTAGAAGTACATAATATACTTCTTATATAAGAAGAACCATATAACTTACAACACTTTGCGTTTCAAGACCGTTCAATGTGACAAACGTCGCCGAGAAAAAAGGGACTTACGGCCGTTTTTCACACTTACGACCGTTGCGTCGCCATGGTCACAATTCAGACGTCTGGTGACTAGCTCATATTATGACGGTCGCAGGGCCCCGCGGGGGGTCACGCAATCCCCTTTTGCGAACCTTCTGGCAAAGCAACCTCCATGGGAGGCCCGATTCACTTAACGACCGTGTGACTGATTTAAGCACCGCAGTGATTCGCTTAACAAACGCGGCAAGGAAAGTCGCAAAGTGGAGGAGAATGTCATTTAACAGGTCTCACTTAGCTATGTAAATTTTTGGGCCCCGTTGCGTTTGTAAGTCGGACTTACTTGTACTTACGACGGTTGTGGTCTCCTGGTATCGCACGATTCCCATTTTGTGACTTTCTGACAATTCAATGAGGAGGCCGGATCCACTTAACAATTGTGGTAAGAAAGGTTGTAAAACGGGGCAAAACTCACTTAGCAACTTAGGATTCTCTCAGTCGCAAAAGGGAATCACCTGACCACCTCCCTCCTCCCCCCTGAGACACTGAAACCGTCATAAATACGGGCCAGCTGCCAAGCCTCTGAATTTTTACTGCATGGCCATGTGGATGCTGCAAGGGCCATTAAGAGTGAAAAACGACCCCTCGGTCACCTTTTTCAGTGCCGTTGTAACTTTGAATGGTCATTAAATGGTTCATGTTTATGAGGGTTGAGTGTCCTGGGACCTTCTGACAAGCGACGTTATTGGGGAAGCCAGATTCACTTAACAACTGTGTAACTAGCATTAAGAACTGCAGTGATTCATTTAACAACTGAGTAACTAGCTTAAGAACAGCAGTGATTCATTTAACAACTGAGTAACTAGCTTAACTGCAGTGATTCACTTAATAATTGAATAACTAGCTTAAGATCTGCAGTCTCACTTAACAACTGTGGAAGTAGCTTAAGAACTGCAGGGATTAATTAACAACTGTGTAACTAGCTTAAGAACTGCAGTGATTCACTTAACAACTGAGTAACTAGCTTAAGAACAGCAGTGATTCATTTAACAACTGAGTAACTAGCTTAAGAACTGCAGTGATTCACTTAACAACTGAGTAACTAGCTTAAGAACTGCAGTGATTCACTTAACTGTGTAACTAGCTTCAGAACTGCAGTGATTCATTTAACAACTGTGTAACTAGCTTCAGAACTGCAGTGATTCATTTAACAACTGAGTAACTAGCTTAACTGCAGTGATTCACTTAACAACTGAGTAACTAGCTTAAGAACTGCAGTGATTCACTTAACAACTGTGTAACTAGCTTAAGAACTGTATGGATTCACTTAACAACTGTGTAACTAGCTTAAGAACTGCAGTGATTCACTTAACAACTGTGTAACTAGCTTAAGAACTGCAGTGATTCACTTAACAACTTTGTAATTAGGTTAAGAATTGCAGTGATTCACTTAACAACTGAGTAACTAGCTTAAGAACTGCAGTGATTCACTTAACAACTGTGTAACTAGCTTAAGAACTGCAGTGATTCACTTAACTTTGTAATTAGGTTAGGAATTGCAGTGATTCACTTAACAACTGTGTAACTAGCTTAAGAACTGCAGTGATTCACTTAACAACTTTGTAATTAGGTTAAGAACTGCAGTGATTCACTTAACAATTGCATAACTAGCTTAAGAACTGTACGAATTCACTTAACAACTGCATAACTAGCTTAAGAACTGCAGTGATTCACTTAACAACTTTGTAACAAGCTTAAGAACTTACACTTAACAACTGTGTACTAGCTTAACTGCAGTGATTCACTTAACAACTGCGGCAAGAAAGGCCGTCAAACAGGGCAAAACACACTTCACAAATGCTTCGAAATGAACATTTGGGCACCGATTGGGGCCTAAATCGGAGATTACCCGCAGAACTCCCTGATAGATTACGATCTGCTTAAAAATGACCCGTTGTAAGTCGAGGACTTCCTTCTGCTGGGCTGTCTGTCTGTCTGTCTGTCTTTCTTTCTTTTCCGTCATACAACGGAAAGAATGGGACCACTTTTGTAATGTTCTTTGCCTGCATTTTAAGGGCAGTTGCAACACGCAGCCTGTTCCTTACTCCACTTTTCTGGAGGCAGGTGATGGGCCCTTAAAATGTGGCGCCAGCCCCGGAAACGGTTAATTAACTCGCTGGGTTGGGCCGCGCTTTCCAATAACATCCCGGTCAACCGGTTCCAGGCTGTTTACAGCGAGTGCAGCTGGCGTTGGGTCCTGATAGAGGGACGCCGATTTTTTTTTGTTTTTCGGGGGAGGAAAGGGGAGTGGGAATCTCGTGCTTGGTTTCCAAACGTTTTGCAAAAGTCATGAGGACTAGCGCCCTGGCCAGCCTTGCGAAACTGCCCTTTTGGCTTGTTTTTGCGCTCGCCTCGTTTCATCTCCCAACCTGGGGCTGGTTTTTTCCAGGTATACCTGAAGGCGAGCCAGCTCCGAGAGGCATTCGCGGAGGGGGCGGGGGCGGGAAATAAACCCCGAATGCGGCTTTTGATAAGTGTTCCTAGAGACTCGAGTTTTTTTCCTCCGAGTGGGGAAAATTAGTTTAGTTTTAGTTAGTTTTAGTTTAGTTTAGTTTAGTTTTAGTTTAGTTTTAGTTTAGTTTTAGTTTAGTTTTAGTTTAGTTTTAGTTTAGTTTTAGTTTTAATTTAGTTTTAATTTAGTTTTAGTTTAGTTTTAGTTTAGTTTTAGTTTAGTTTTAGTTTAGTTTAAGTTTTAGTTTTCGTTTTCGTTTTAGTTTTAGTTTTCGTTTAGTTTTAGTTAGTTTAGTTTTAGTTTTAGTTTAGTTTTAGTTTAGTTTTAGTTTAGTTTTAGTTTAGTTTTAGTTTAGTTTTAGTTTAGTTTTAGTTTAGTTTTAGTTTAGTTTAGTTTAGTTTTAGTTTAGTTTAGTTTACTTTTAGTTTACTTTTAGTTTACTTTTAGTTTACTTTTAGTTTACTTTTAGTTTACTTTTAGTTTACTTTACTTTTAGTTTACTTTAGTTTCTTTACTTTTAGTTACTTTTAGTTTACTTTTAGTTTACTTTTAGTTAGTTTACTCTACTCTACTCTACTCTACTCCACTCCATACACCACCCTCTATTCTACTCTCCTTTACTTTAATTTCCTCTACTCTACTCCACTCCTCTATTCTACTCTCCTTTACTTTATTTACGCTAGTCTCCTTTTCTTTACTTTTCTTTACTTTTTTTCCCCTACTCCACTCTCCTTTCCTTCATTGTCACTGCACCTCGTACAACGAAATTAAATGCCCTCTTCAGTGTACATTAGAACTATCAACTACAAACACACTTCCTTCGCATTCAATATAGAATTGAAACTGAAAACTCCTGATATTGCATTAATATGGCACTGTACCGTAGAATTCAATGTTGTTGCTGCCCCTGGGAGAGAAGCTGTTTTTCAGCCTGTTTGTCCTGGTTTTTATTCTCCTGTACCGGCTGCCAGATGGTAATAGTTCAAAAAAAAAAAGGATGCTTAGGATGAGATGGATCTTTAAGGATGTTTTGAACTTTCTTAAGGCACGGGGGCTATAAAGCTCTTCCAAAGAGGGGAGAGGGCAACCCGTGATCCTCTGGGCCATGACTTCGACCCTCTGGAACACTGTCCTATCTGCCACGGTGCAATTGGCAAACCAGACACAGGGGCAGTTAGTTAAAATACTCTCTGTGGTGCAGCGGTGGAAGGTCACCAGCAGTTTTCCCTTCAGTTGTTGCTTCCTGAGAAGTCTCAGGGAGTATAATTGGTATTGGTATTGGTATTTTTTATTTGTATGCCGCCCTTCTCCGGGAGGACTCAGGGCGGCGAACAATTCAAAGGGGAAAAAAGGGGAAACATAAAAGACAAAATACAAATAAAAAGTAGACAACAGTCGCACAACCATACATGTCGAGAGGGGAGGGAACTCATCACCCCCAGGCCTGCCGGCAAAGCCAGGTTTTGATGGCTTTTCGGAAGGCCTGGAGAGAGGTGAGGGTCCGAATCCCTGCGGGGAGTTCATTCCAGAGGGCCGGAGCTGCCACAGAGAAGGCCCTCCCCAGGTAATAGCCAGGTGGCATTGGCTGGTAGATGGCACCCGGAGGAGGCCAACCCTGTGAGATCTAATGGGTCTGTGGGAGGTAATTGGCAGCAGGCGGTCTCTCAAGTACCCAGATCCAATACCATGAAGGGCTTTATAAGTTACGACTAGCACCTTGAAGTGTATCCGGAAACTGATCGGTAACCAGTGCAGCTTGCGGAGGATAGGTGTAACGTGGGTGTACCGAGGTGCACCCACAATCGCTCGCACGGCTGCGTTCTGGACGAGTTGAAGTCTCCGAATACTCTTCAAGGGCTGCCCCATAATCCCTGCTGGGCCCTTTTGACCATGTTGCAATGTGAATTACCCCAAATCAGGTCCTTTTTATGACGACATCGAGAAACTTAAAACTGGCCACTTGCTCCCTTGATAAGCAAGGGCTGATGGATATCTGATCTATTCCTTCTACAGACGGCTATAAACTCCTTGGTCTTGTTGATGTGAAGGATCAAATTATGGTCTCCAAACCACGAAACCGTCCCACCTCATCTCGATAGGCAGACTCAGCCCCCCCCCGCCGGATATGAGTCCCACCGCTGTTGTATCATCTGCAAATTTAGTAATAGTTTTACTAGCGTGAGTGGGAATGCAGTCGTGCACATGAAAAGCATAGAGTTAAGAGACTTTCTTTTTGAGCGGTGCCATTAAATTCGGCTCCGGTTAGATGTGATCTGGAGCACGGCCATTCTCGGGTGGAGAGAAGGAGCAGGCCGAGGCGAGATTTAAAAAAGGATTTTGGGGAAACGTGGTGCACAATGAGATCCAGGAGCATGGAGGGTTTGCCTTCACTGTGGTTTGCTGTGTGGTGGGTATCTCGGGCCATCTGATATGGCTTTGAATGGGGTTTGCTAATTAGGGCATTTTAGACTCTCTAGAAAGCTGGACAAAACTTAACCAGAGGTGGATTAAAGAAAATGTGGGCTTGTTGGATGTTGAAGTCACACAGTGACGTTTCATCGTAGCTTAATCCTGGCTTAACATGAAGGGTGAGCATAGCCAGAACTGGTCACCCCGCGAAGATACTGCAATCTTTCTTCCTTCAAGCCACAAATCCTAGTTTTGATTTTCTTGCAACAGGCAAAGAGGGTTGTCGGTAGTTCTCGACTTGCGACCACTTTAGCGACGATTCAAAGTTATGTTAGCCGGTTACAAGGGTAATCCTCGGCTTATGACCACAAGGGAAGTTTCCTCTGTTATGGAATGCGGTCGTTACAGTGAATTCCGCCCCATTTTACCGACTTTCTCGCCGCCCTTGTTAAGTGAATCCCTGCCAGGTGTGAAGTTAGTCACGTGGTCGTTAAGTGAAACTGGCTTTCCCCATTGACCTGAAGGCCGCAAAAGGGGATCACGTGAATGCTGGGACGCTGCGACTCGTCATAAATACGAGTCAATTGCCAAATGTCTGAATTTTGATTACGTGGCCACGGGAAGAGTGCAGCAGTTATCTGTGGGAAGTCACTTTTACAGTGTCATCATAGTTTTGAACGGTCACAAGTCAAGGATGACCATCTATATGACCTCTAGGAACCCATTCCCCCCCTTTTAAAAAAAGATCCCCTTTCCTCTTCTACAGTCTCCCTAGGCGGATATGCGCTCTGGAAAGACCCCGAGCCTTCGGTGGCCGAGCCGCCATCTTTCCAGATGCCGCTGGACATGACCATCCGCAACTCCGTCTACGCGGCGGCTCAGCCCCACGGCGCCGCCCACGTCTCCAGCGGGGCACGGCAGGAAAACGTCCGACTTCGCGCACTCCAAAATCAAGGTGAGGACCGACCGGCGGCTTTGTAAACCTCCGTTGATTCCAGATTGACGACGAGTTGGGAAAGGACCTTGGAGGTCATCTAGTCCAACCCCCCCTCCCCTCCCACGGCCCAAGCGGGAGACCCCCATCATTTCTCACACTTCCTGAGGGTTTCGAAAGGGAGGTTGCACGCCTTAGAAAAAACAAATAACGATAATGAGAGGGGTGTGATTGTCTGGAAGCGGCTCCTAGGCTGGGCTTGATTAAATCAGAGGCGGGGTACAGATCAAGGGAAGGAAGTTAGTCATAGGGAAAAAATGGCTTCGGGGACCTGGGATGCCCCGGCGACGGTTGTGGGCGCGCTCACAAAATGGCAGGCACGTGCCAAAGATTGCTAGTTTCTGGGCGCCCTCATTTATTGGCTAAGAAATGCCTCAGATGAGAAAGGGAGGGACGGATTTTTAACCGAGAAGCCATTTTGTTTTCTGCTCGGAGGGACTGTTATGTTTTCCTTTCTTTTATTTGTAATTAGCCAATAACCCGACTTTGCCTGCAACCAATCTCCCTTACCAGAGGGAGCCCCCTTGTGGAGTACTGTGAAGCCGTAACCGTGGCAACTCCACTTGGCTGTACAGTAGAAGCCATTTTAAGGCACAACAGGCTGTAGCTTAACAGAACTTGAATCCAAAAGGCACACAATCACTCTCAAAAGTACTGTGATTTGACACTATAGATATAATTCTTTCCTTTACATTTCAGCGGCCCAGGCGTTCCAGAGTTATGCTGGAACACATACACACAGACACACACCTCCCGACACACAGACCCTGAAGGGTGTTAGGGGTGTCTTAGCCCCACAGTATTTTTTTCCAGAGAGTAAGATGGGAGGAAATGCTTACAAGGAGTTTTACAAACCATTGATGCAAAGTTACAATGACAGTGAAAAACACTGGCTTAGGACCAGTCCTCACACTTATGATTGGTCACAAAAGGGGATCATATGAGCCCGGGACAGTGCAAACCATCATAAATGAGTCTGTTGCCAAGCATCCAAATTGTGATCCTGGGACCGCGAGGATGCTGCAATGGCCGTAAGGGTGAAAAACGATCATCTCTTTTTTTTCAGTGCCGTTAAAACTTTGAACGGTCACTAAATGAAAATGTTGCAAGTTGAGGACTTATTTAGACGTTGGATGGGATATTTCTAATGAGAGTTCTGATGACCGCAGCTTCAAAATGAGGGTTGAGAGGGAGGGTCTCCCTTTTGGAAATCCCACCCATTAAAAATGCCATCGGGGGTTTGGAAATGCCAAACTAGATAGGGCAGTGCCCAAATCTTTCTGACTATTGGCAATCAGGAGGACTAGAACCTTAGCTTCGCTCTGACTGGCGAGGACCATATCTCGGGGAGGGGGGGAGGGGAAGTGGCGGGTTAGGGCAGTGGCCGTCCGAGCGGAGCATCAAACCGAACCGCTTTCTTGACCTCCCGCAGGTGAGCCCGGCTGACGGTCCCGTCGAGCAGTTTTCCTGTCCGTTTTGTCAAAAAGCTTTCTCCTACCAGCGGATGCTCAACCGTCACCTCAAGTGCCACAGCGAGATCAAACGTCACCTCTGTCCCTACTGCAACAAGGGTTTAACGACACGTTTGACCTCAAGCGACACGTTCGGACGCACACAGGTGAGCTGACGCGGGGGGGGGGGTGCGGCGGCTGGCGCCGTCACCGGTTCCCACGTGGCTGAGATTGATCCGAGAACCAGTGCCAGGAATGGCTTTTGGGATCCGGGCGGGGATTCATCAATATCCTTTAACAACCCCATAATCCCTTGGGGTGGTGTCTGGGCAACTGAATGGAGATGTTTTACTGGCCGGATGCCTTTCCCTGTTGCCAATGTGGAGTTTTATTCAGCAGATATATTCTCATTGTGCCCAGAGAGAGAAATATCAGCCTCTACCTAGGCTCGAACTGATTGATCGAGCTTCCTGATTGTGAGGCGAGAGGTCTACCTCTAGGCCACTGCACCTCGAGTCCCAGCTGGGGATGATAGTCCCATAAAAAGACGGGTCCATAACTCTGGGTCTTTCTTAGACCCAGATCTATGGATATATAGGGGAGGGAGAGATTGTGGTTAGAGGCAGTGCTCCCAGCTCTCCCTGGTGTACAATGCCAAAACAATAGTTGCGAACACCAAGGATGTCTCCCCCCAAAAAGGAGAAAAGGTGGTTGTGCCACAATCGATCCTCCATTCTATGGTAGCCCTTGACTTATAACCACAACTGAGCCAAAATTTCTGTTGCTAAGCAAGACGGTTTCCTCGTGTGTCAACTTCCTTGTGTGTGTCCACTTTGCCAATAAAGAATTCTATTCTATTCTCTATATTCTGTTCTTGTTCTTGTTCTTTTGTTCTTGTTCTTCTTGTTCTTCTTCTATTTCTGAATGTTCTGTTCTTGTTCTGATTCTATCCTATCCTATTTTCTCTTCTACTCTACCCTACCCTAGTCTACTCTACCCTACGCTATTCTATTTTCTATTCTCTCCTATTTTCTCTACTCTACTCTACTCTACTCTACTCTACTCTACTCTACTCTACTCTACTCTATTCTATTTTCTATCCTATCCTATTTTCTCTACTCTACTCTACTCTACTCTACTTTCTATCCTATCCTATCCTGTTTTCTTTTCTACTCTACCCTACCCTAGTCTACTCTACCCTACGCTATCTATTTTCTATTCTCCTATTTTCTCTACTCTACTCTACTCTACTCTACTCTACCCTACTCTATTCTATTTTCTATCCAATCATATTTTCTCTACTCTACTCTACTCTACTCTACTCTACTTTCTATCCTATCCTATCCTATTTTCTCTTCTACTCTACCCTACCCTATTCTACCCCTCTATTCTATTTTCTATCCTATCCTATTTTCTCTACTCTACTCTACTTTCTATCCTATCCAATCCTATTTTCTCTTCTACTCTACCCTACCCTAGTCTACTCTACCCTACGCTATTCTATTTTCTATTCTCTCCTATTTTCTCTACTCTACTCTACTCTACCCTACTCTATTCTATTTTCTATCCTATCCTATTTTCTCTACTCTACTCTACTCTACTCTATTTTCTCTGTTCTATTATATTCTATTCTACCCTACCCTATTCTACTCTACTCTACTATTTCTATTCAGAATTCTCTTCTCTTCTCTCTCTCTCATTATTTCTATTCAGAATTCTCTTCTCTGTTCTGTTCTATTTTAGTCTACTCTACTCTACTCTATATTATAGGCTGAATGGTGAAGTAGGGAAGGATTGATACTCTTTGCAGACTGCTGGTCATTTGCATCCTTTTAGAGAGTCGAGAGGTGTGGAGTCTTCTTGGAACTGCTGAAATGACTGGGTAGTAGGCTGGAGATAGGCGATGTGGTCTCATCCCCATCTCCAAGTTGCCACAACGACCCTCAAAAATAATGCAAATGGCCAGCTGTCTGCAAGGAGGATCAATCCTTCCCTTCCCCACCATCCAGTCAGAGCAGAAGAAGCTTCTTAGAGGAGAAGCGAAAAGTCTTCAGAGAAAAAACCAGGTCTTTAAAGACACAAATAAACTTCCAAGTGGCCTCAACGACCCTCTGAAAGGATGCAAATGACCAGCTCTCTGCAAGGAATATAAATCCTTCCCTTCCCCACCATCCAGTCAGAGCAGAAGAAGTTTCTTGGAGGAGAAGTGAAAGGTCTTTAAAGAAGACACAAATAAACCTCCAAGTGGCCTCAATGACCCTCTAAAAAGGATGCAAATGACCAGCTGTCTGCAAGGAGGATCAATCCTTCCCTTCCCCACCATCCAGTCAGAGCAGAAGAAGCTTCTTGGAGGAAAGCGAAAGGTCTTTAAAGAAGACACAAATAAACCTCCAAGTGGCCTCAATGACACTCTGAAAGGATGCAAATGACCAGCTGTCTGCAAGGAGGATAAATCCTTCCCTTCCCCATCATCCAGAGCAGAAGAAGCTTCTTGGAGGAGAAGCGAAAGGTCTTCCGAGAAAAAACAAGGAAGTCCAGTTGCCCCTTGAAAAAAGCACCTTTGGGACATAAAATCAGGCGCAACCTTGTCTTGCTTAATGATGAAAATTCTAGTTCCAGCTGTAAATGGAGGATTGCTTGCCATTCTTAAGACAAGGGGACAAAGTCACCTGGGACTTCGCCACGAGCGCAACACAGTTCTCGGGCAACCCAGGTCCGAGATGGCGAACCCATGGCACGGTGGCAGAGGTGGCACGCCGAGCCTTCTCTGTGGGCGGGCATGCTGCTGCCAGCTGCTCCTCTGGCTTCTGTTGGGCCAGCCAACTGGTCTTCACGGGTGCTGGAAGACCTGAAAACGGCCAAACAAGGGGCCATTTTTCAGGTTGTTTTTTTCAGGCCAATTATGGGGTCATTTTCAGTCTATTTTCTGGACAGTTTTCAGACTATTTTTGCCCCCAAAACAGCTTGAAAATGACCAGAAAACAGCTGAAAAAGGGCCATTTGGGGGCTGTTTTCAGGTTATTTGGGGAGGCATTTTCAGTTCATTTTTCGGGCCATTTTAGGCCATTTTTCAGGCTAATTTTGCCCCAAAACACAGCTCAAGATTGTCCAAAAAACAGCCAGAAAATGGCCAAAGAAAAGGGCCATTTTTCGGGCTGTTTTCAGGTTGTTTTTACAGACAGTTTTTGGGGCATTTTGGGAGGCATTTTCAGTTCATTTTGGGGCCATTTTAGGCCATTTTCCAGGCTAATTTTGCCCCCAAACACAGCTCAAAAGTGTCCCCAAAACAGCCAGAAACTGACCCCAAAAGGGTCATTTTTCGGGTGGTTTTCAGGTTGTTTTTTCAGGCACTTTCGGGACCATTTTTCAGGCTATTTTCGCCCCAAAACACAGCTCAAAATTGACTGAAAAACAGCCAAAAAACAGCCAAACAGTGGGCCATTTTTCGGGCTGTTTCCACGTTGTTTTTTCAGGCATTTTGGGGGGCATTTTGGGATGTTTTCCAGGCTATTTGTGGCCCCCAAAACAGCTAGGGAATGATCGAAAAACGACCTGAAAAACGGCCCCCAAATGCCCCCCAAATAGGCATGCGGGTACCAGCCAGCTGATCTTTTGAGTTTTCAGCGCTCAGGTGGGCACAAAGACCAGCTGGCCGGCATGAGAAGGCACACCGGGCAGCTGGCTTATGGGTTTCTGGCACTCCGCGGGCGCATTCACATCCGGCCTGGTTTGGGTTCTTGTTGCCGAAATGATTCTCGGCCCCTGATCCAGGTTGTCTGAATTCACCCTGGACCCCTTCCTCTTTCTCCCCCGCAGGTGTGCGTCCTTATAAGTGTCAGCTGTGCGACAAAGCTTTCACCCAGCGTTGTTCCCTGGAGTCCCACCTGAAAAAAATCCACGGGGTACAGCAGAGTTACGCCTACAAGGAGCGGCGGGCTAAACTGTACGTCTGCGAGGACTGCGGATCGACGGCCGACAGCCAAGAAGGACACCTCCGACACCTCCAGGAGCAGCACCCCGACAGCCCGCTACTCCGGAAAGCCTCGCGCAAAGCGGCTACGGGCCTTCACGGTCTCATGGGCACCCGAGTATCCTGCAGGGCTCTGGCCCTTGTTCCTAAAACATCGTGGCCTTTTTTGGGGGACACACACACACACACCCAGATGCTCCTTTGAACTTGGGAATTGGCCACTGGACCCAGCCCCACATCCGGTAGTTCGAATCCGGCGTGGGGAGAAGTTCTCCGTGAATCTTCCATGACGCGGCGGGAAAAAATGTTTTGTTTTTTTTTAAAAAAAATCTGGATCGGACTTCCGGATAGGATGAATGGTGGCTTTGAATGTTACAAAGAGCTCAATTGGGCTGCGTGGCAGGCCAAGGCTTGGAGGGTTGGGGCGGGGTGATTCTCAGAGGTCATCTAGTCTGACCCCCCCTTGGCCTAGGTAGGAAACGTGTTATCGGATGCAACTTAAGTCCCTTGCATTGGAGCTGCCTTAAAATCCTCGCTGGGGTGGTACACACAATCGTGTCTCCGGCGCCTGGACGTGGAATCGTCGGTTAAGCCTTCTTTGAATCCGCCGCCTAGTTTCTCGCACCCGAGTCCGAGGACTTTGACGAAATGGCGTGAAGATTTGGGGAGACCCCTCAAGGCGAAATCCCTTTGGAAAGTTCAAAAATGATTTAGGAAATTGATCCCGTCACCGCTGGGTTGTGTTCAAAGCGGAGGCTTTGGGTTCGAGAAGCGCTGGGATAGATTTCCTCCTTTGATTAAGGAGGGGGGTTGGACTAGATGACCTCATCACATGCCTTCGAGCTGTGTTAACTACTTTTTCTGCCTCAGGGCCCGGTCGCACTAGTCTGACCTTGGAAATTAAGTGCCTGGACTTGTCGGCTCTCAGGGCAGAATTTGAACTGGGGATCCGTTTTTTAAAAACGGGAATAATCTCGGGATTCAATTGGGGTGACTGGATGAGGTTGTGCAAGCTTCCATGATACACCCCGTCTTTTTTCTCCCCAGAATTCAAACATTCTGGAATCTGGTGAGTTTTTTTTTTGTGTGTGTGTATGTATGTGTGATCCTTTTTAAACTGATGCAGAAAAATATATTATTTATCCAGAGTCGAGGAGCCACCAATTTTGAGCTTTAGGGAAACATTTTTTTTAAAAAAAGATATAAAATACAGAAATGGATTGCTGATAAGGACTACATCATCAGCCTAGCCTCTTTGAAACGGGGCAGGGTGGAAAAAAAATGAATTATCATGCAAGTTACAACGGTTTCTGAAGACTGTCGTAAGGGGTTTTATTATGTTTATTTAATACGATGAATGTGTGAAGACGGGTCTCTCTACCACGAGATACCGAAGCTAATGTTTTTTTGGCATGGGAAAAGAGGCATTAAGCCAAACACCAGGGTGTGGATCTTGTTTACATGATCAGCCGTGCTTTCTCTTTTGACTTTGGGGGGAAACGAGCTCGGCCTGTGAACTTTTAATGTTATTATGTTATCCGTAATCTATTCTTCTTCTTCCTCTCTTTACCTGTTATTAATTAAAATAAAGGAACTGGAGGCTCTCTGAAAGCCAGACAAAGTTTGCACGTTATTTGGGGAATGCCAAAGGTGTGTCTCGAATGGGACCTAAAGGTAGAGCAGAACAGAGTGGGAAGGGACATCAGAGGTCTTCTAGTCCATCCCCCTGCTCAAGCCGGAGACCCTATCCCATTTCAGTCATGTCAATCAATGAGAATAGAGCTGGAAGGGACCTTGGAGGTCTTCTAGTCCAGTGTTTTTCAACCACTGTGCCGCGGCACACTAGTGTGCCGTGACATAGTGTAAGGTGTGCCGTGGGAAAATTACTTTATATAGTCAATATAGGCACAGAGTTAAATTTTTTAACATTTTCTAATGGTGGTGTGCCTCGTGATTTTTTTCATGAAAAAAGTGTGCCTTTGCACAAAAAAGGTTGAAAAACACTGTACCAACCCCTACTCAAGCAGAGACCCTATACCATTTCGATTGATCAATCAATCAATCAATCAATGAGAATAGAGCTGAAAGGGACCTTGGAGGTCTTCTAGTCCACCCCCCTGCTCAAGCAGGAGACCCTATCTCATTTCAGTCAGTCAATCAATGAGGATAGAGCTGGGAGGGACTTTGGAGGTCTTCTAGTCCATCCCCATCTCAAGTAGGACCCTATACCATTTTGATCGATTGATCAATCAATCAATCAATGAGAATAGAGCTAGTAGGGACCTTGGAGGTCTTCTAGTCCATCCCCCTGCTCAAGCAGGAGACCCTATCCCATTTCAGTCAGTCAATCAATGAGAATAGAGCTGGAAGGGACCTTGGAGGTCTTCTAGTCCATCCCCCTGCTCAAGCAGGAGACCCTATCCCATTTCAGTCAGTCAATCAATGAGGATAGAGCTGGAAGGGACCTTGGAGGTCTTCTAGTCCAACCCCCTGCTCAAGCAGGAGACCCTAGGCCATTTCAGTCAGTCAATCAATGAGAATAGAGCTGGAAGGGACCTTGGAGGTCTTCTAGTCCATCCCCCTGCTCAAGCAGGAGACCCTATCCCATTTCAGTCAGTCAATCAATGAGGATAGAGCTGGAAGGGACTTTGGAGGTCATCTAGTCCAACCCCCACTCAAGCAGGAGACCCTATCCCATTTTGATCGATCAATTAATCAATCAATGAGAATAGAGCTGGAAGGGACCTTGGAGGTCTTCTAGTCCATCCCCCTGCTCAAGCAGGAGATCTTAGTCCATCCTGGTCACATTAACTTTAAGAAGCTCAGGAGAAACAGCTGAGCTGGGATAAGTGGCAAACCAGTTCTAACTTCCCTTAGCGCGTTATAGGTGGTCCTTGACTTATGACGATCATTGGGATGAGAGTACAGGTAGCCTTCAACTTAAAACCACAACCGAGCCCTGCATTTCTGTTGTTCAGTGTGACGTTTGGTGAGTTTTGCCCCGTTTTGACCTTTCTTGCCTCCGTTGATAAGCGAACCGCTGCAGCCGATAAGTCAGTAACCCGTTCGTTAACTGAATCCAGCTCCCCCATTGACTTTGCTTGTCCCGAATTTTGACCACGTGATCACGGGAATGATCACGTGCTCAAAATTATATAGTGGCAACTGGCAGGTACTTCTGACGGTTGCAGTGTCCTGGGGTCATGTGATCAGTTTTTGTGACGTTCTAACAACTTTAAACTTTAATAGAATTTGTATGCCGCCCACTCCCTAGGGACTCTGGGCGGCTCACAGCAAGTAAAAGCATTTAAA
>NC_045557.1:8263911-8296411 GCF_009769535.1 Thamnophis elegans | reverse complement strand
GTTTTTACAGGGCAAAGGGTTTTCTGGCTTTGGAACTTTTTCTGGACGTTGCAAAAGCTCAGGTGAGCTGGCACTGTCCAAGACAGGAAGCGGTTGGAAGGACTTTCTGTACAGCTTTGGGATCTGGGAAGATTGACATGCAGGAAGAACACGCTGGACTAGCCGCTTGTCTTATTAACACCAGGCTGGGGGGAGGGCGCGGGCAGAGTCGGTGAGGCTGGGTTGATTTTGGCACCACCAACACCGCCGGGAGCAAAATGTTGCTTGTCAAAAATTCAGACAGTTTGAACCTGCGGAAAAAACAAGTTGTACTTCCGTGGGATTTGAACCCACAGAGTTTGTCTAACCGAGAGTTTTCAAGGAACGCACAAAGAGCAACACGCGCGGAGCATTTTGGGGGCTAACATGCCAAGAGGGGCGGGGAAGTCTTTTAGGAAAAGGAAACTTAAAAAAAAAGACGGCTGCGTTTTAAAAGCCAAGCCTCAAGTTTCTAGTCCTCAGGGTGGGTTGCGGAGGTTTAAAGCAACGTGTCAGTCTGAGCGTTCTTTTTTTTAATATACTTTATTTATTTTATTTATATTACTCTCCGTTTCCACCCGAACAATGTGAAATCAAAATCCACATATTTATTATAATAATTATTAATATTATAATATTAATGTTATAATAATTGTTAATATATTCATCACAATAATGTTAATAATATATCAACATAATTACAACAGTACATAACATCTTCATCGTCAAATTCTCTCCACATTAACATTTCCTCTATCTATCTATCTATCTATCTATCTATCTATCTATCTATCTATCTATCTATCTATCATCTACCTACCTACCTACCTACCTACCTACCTACCTACCCACCTACCTACCTACCTACCTATCTATTTATCATCTATCATCTATGTATCATCTATCTATCTATCTATCTATCTATCTATCTATCTATCTATCTATCTATCTATCTATCTATCTATCTATCTATCTCTATTTATCTATCATCTATTTATCTATCTATCTATCTATCTATCTATCTATCTATCTATCTATCTATCTATCTATCTATCATCTATCTATCTATCTACCTATCTATCTATCATCTATCTATATCTATCTATCATCTATCTATCTATCTCTATCTATCATCTATCTATCTAATCTATTTTCATCTATATCTATCCTATCTATCTATCTATCTATCTATCTATCTATCTATCTATCTATCATCTATCATCTATCTCTATCTATCTCTATCTATCTATCTATCTATCTATCTATCTATCTATCTATCATCTATCTATCTATCATCTATCTCTATCTATCTATCTCTATCTCTATCTATCTATCTATCTATCATCTATCTATCATCTATCTCTATCTATCTATCTATCTCTATCTATCATCTATCATCTATCTATCTATCTTTATCTATCATCTATCTATCTATCTATCTATCTATCTATCTATCTATCTATCTATCTATCTATCTATCTATCTATCTATCATCTATCTATCTCTATCTATCATCTATTTATCTATCTCTATCTATCATCTATCTATCTAATCTATTTTCATCTATATCTATCCTATCTATCATCTATCTATCTATCTATCTATCTATCTATCTATCTATCTATCTATCTATCTATCTATCTATCTATCTATCTATCTATCTATCTATTTCTATTGTCCATGGGCAAAATACATCCCACATCACGAAATATTCAGTTCCTTCTTTATCCTTAATAATGAGTGTTAATCTATCCATTTCTGTGCATTCTAATATTTCCTTAATTGCACTCTCAATCTGCTGTTATTTCATCATTTTTTCCACTGTTGCACAAATACTATTCTAGCTGCAGTTAATATATGTAAAACCAGATATATCGTCTTTTTATCCTATTTTTCCAGTAGAATGCCCAACAAAAGTATCTCAGGTTTCAAATCAATACGCTGCTTTATCATTTTTTTCCAACCAAGTTATATATCTTCGTCCAATTTATTTATTTTTTGGGGCTTTTGAACAGCTCCACCACATAGGAGACTATGTACCCAGTGCTTGGTTACACTTCCAACATTTAGCAGATCTGTTTCTATACATTTTTATACAATCAAAGTGCCATCTAGAAAATGTTTTGCACAGATTTCCGCCTGGGTATTCTAAATGCTGGGGTCTGGTGTGGATTCGCCTGGTTGTGTGTCAAATCCTTGCCTCCCATCGCCAGCAATTAGAACACTTGGGCTTTAAACTTTCTCCAAGACAATCCTGAGGACTAGAAACCTGTCGCTTGGCTTTTAAAAGGGCAGCCCATTTCAGAGATTTTTTTCTTGTTAAGATTTTTTTTTTTTGCAAGGGAAAAGAAAATAAATAAAGTGAATTAAATCCACTGCAGAGAGTTTACAGATTCAGCCTCTTGCTCCCAACAATCTGGGTCCTCATTTTACTGACCTTGGAAGGATGGAAGGCCGAGTCAACCTTGAGCTGGTCAGGATTGAACTGTTGGCAGTGGATGGAGTTTGTTGGCAATTCGGCATTATAACCAATGGGTGGGAGGGAAGGAGGGAGGGAAGGATGGAAGGAAGGAAGGAAGGAAGGTAGAAGGAAGGAAGGAAAATAGCAATAGCCCTTAGATTTATATGCCGCTTCACAGCCCTCTCTAAGCGGTTTACAGAGTCAGCCTCTTGCCCCCAACAATCTGGGTCCTCATTTGACCCACCTCGGAAGGACGGAAGGCTGAGTCAACCTTGAGCCGGTCAGGATCGAACTGCTGGCAGTGGGCAGAATTAGCCTTCAATGCTGCATTCTAAACATTGAGAAGGAGGGAGGGAGGGAAGGAAAGAAGGAATAAATAGCAATAGCCCTTATACATCGCTTCACAGTGCTTTTACAGCCCTCTCTAAGCGGTTTACAGAGTCGGCCTCTTGCCCCCCAACAATCTGGGTCCTCATTTTACCCACCTCGGAAGGACGGAAGGCTGAGTCCACCTTGAGCCTGATGAGATTTGAACTGCTGAATTGCAGTCAGCTGGCAGTCAGCAGAAGCAGCCTGCAGTACCGCATTCTAACCACTGCGCCACCACGGCCCGTAAATGTGGCACCCTAAAAACCCACTGCTTAAGCTCTGGGCACCCCTTGCCTTTTGGGACTCGGTCGTGAAGCTGCAACTTTGGCTAAAGGTCACTCAGGTTTATGACGTGGACGCCGACTGTCCTTGTCTCTTCCTGGGGTCTCGAAAGTTCTGGCCGGGCGGTTTAGAGCAGAGTCCAAACCTTGCCGGCCGAGAACTCGTCCCCGTGCCACATAATGGGCAACCTCTGCCACTAATGAACCTGTCATTGCAACATGTTGACATTTAATTAGCGAGGCGTCTTGGAGGCAGCCGAAACGGTGACTTGCAGGCTGCTCGGGTCCCTGATTGAAGCTGCCTTCTTCTCCCCCCCCTCCCTGGGGGGGGGGGGAAAGGGAGGTGTTGGCAAAGATGGCTTTGAGGGAGCAGGGCAACGAGATCGAGGGGATGACGCCCAGCTGGTTTTGGGGGTCCCGGTGCCCATGAAAATGATATTATTCTCCAAAGCGCCCGAGGGCAGGACGAGAAGCAATGGGGATGGAGGCTAATCAAGGAGAGAAGCAATCTGGAATTAGGGAGAAGCTTACTAACAGGGAGGACAATTAACCAGTGGAACAGCTTGCCACCAGAAGTTGTGGTTGCTCCATCACTGCAGGTTTTTAAGAAGAGACTGGACAGTCACTTGTCTGGAGTGGGATAGGAGTCTCCTGCTTGAGCAGGGGGCTGGACTAAAGATCTCCAAGGTGCTTTCCATCTCTATTTCTATTCCTATTTCTATTTCTAATCTATTGTATTCAGAATCCTTTGCTATTCTATGCTGATCAGAATTCTATTCTATTCAGAATTCTCTTATTCTATTCTATTCAGAGTTCCCATTCTATTCTGTTCTATTCAGTTCTCATTCTATTCTATTCAGAGTTCCTATTCTATTCTGTTCTATTCTATTCAGAATTCTCTTATTCTATTCTATTCTTTTCAGAGTTCTCATTCTATTCTATTCAGAATTCTATTCTATTCAGAATTCTATTCTATTCAGAATTCTATTCTATTCAGAGTTCCTATTCTATTCTGTTCTATTCTATTCAGAATTCTCTTATTCTATTCTATTCAGAGTTCTCATTCTATTCTATTCTATTCTGTTCTATTCAGAGTTCTCTTATTTTATTCTATTCAGAATTCTCTTATTCTATTCTATTCTATTCAGAGTTCTCATTCTGTTCTGTTCTATTCTACTCTATTCCTAATTCTATTCTTATTCTATTATTCTATTCATTATATTCTATTCTCTAGCTTGGAGCCAAACAGGGTTTGCAATAATCAGAAGTGACAATTTTCCTGGAAGGCGATAAACAGCATAAGAGTCATCCTAATAATAACAATGTTATGCGTTGGCTAAGTTGTGAATAGAATCTAATTAAATACAGGTAATCCATGATATATAACAGTTCATCTAGTTCATTTAAAAGTTATAACAGCACCGGAAAAGTCACTTACGACCGTTTTTCACACTTACGGCCATTGCCCCATCCCCATGGCCACATGATCCAAATTCAGATGCTTGGCCACTGCCTCATATTTATGACGGTCACAGTGTCCCAAGGTCACGTGATTTCCCCTTTTGCGACCTTCCAACAAGCCAAGCCAATGGGGAAGCCGAATTCACTTAACAACCATGTGAGTAACATCAACTGCAGCGGTTCGCGTAACAACGGTCGTAAAACGGGGCAAAACTCACTTGAGTGCTTCACTTAGCAACATAAATTTGGGGCTCGATTGTGGTCATAAGTTGAGGACTACCTGTTTCCCAGGAACAATTCCCAATAGCCTTAATGGCCAAACTGGTTTGCACCAACTGGGAGATCTCACAGTTGCATTGGCCATATCCCCGTGTCCTTTGGACTCAGGATGATGGGCGATGTAGTCCTTGATTTATGACGCTTAGCGTCCGTTCCAAACCACTAGAAAGATCTGGATTAGAAGATCAGGGCTTTCCCGCGGTCACATGATCGCATTTGTGTTGCTTAGCAACCAATCTGCATTTATGGCTTTCCACAGTGACCTGATCTCAATTTGCGACGTTTTCTTTTTTAAAATTTGCTGGAAACTCGACATTTCCTTCCAGTTTCCAGCAAAGGTCGCTCGTGGCAGACGATGGTTTCGCTTAACGGCGCTGCAAAAAAGGTCATCAAATCAAATTAGTCCCATGACGGCTCTCCTAACAGCCGGCATGCTTTACAGCCGTCGTTCCGGGCTCAGCTGCAGTCGTAAGCCGAGGACTACCCGTCACAATCACGGGTGTGCTGTGCATGCCCAAACATGTCTTTTAACAGCAGCAAAATAAAATAAAACAAATAAACGTTGGCAACATTTTGCCGCTGCTCACCTTTCTGTCTCGCCCAGAAGTTGAGCTGCAATCCTGCAGGAATTTTTTAAATTTAGTCAAACCGGTGATTTCCTTGTGGTCTCCTCTCCCCGTGTCTGAGCTGTGGAGCCCAAGTGGAGAGGCGCTGCCCCCTGGTGGCTCCAAAGGGAGCACGATGGAGCACGAACGAGCAAGCGAATGAGATGGTTAAAACAAAAGAAAAGGCCTCTTCCAAGAATGACTCAGGTTCAAGTTTTGCTTGATGATTTCATGGCTTCAGAGAGGCAAGTTACAAGTCCTTATTGATGTGCGTTAATTAACTGTCTCGGAGATTTCATGACAGCCAGCCTCCAGAAAAACAAGGTGGATTATTTTGTAGCCGTGCCGGACGTGAATCTTCTTGCCCGGGGAATATATTAAAATATGAATGGAGAAATCTGAGATCCTTGTGCTCAGGAGTTAGAGACTATAGCTTTCCTTGTCATTTGCGGCTTGGCTCACTTGCCTGAGCCAGCTAGAATTGTCTTTTTCCCCTTAGTTTCCCCGGGTTCCTCTTTAATCGACCGCAGGGTTGACTTAACAACTGTGGACCGTCACAAAATAGGTCGTAAATTCAGATTGGTCACGTGGCCGAACCATTTCAGAAATGTCACTGTGTTGGGCGGGCTCCTTTTATGGTCGTAACTCGAGGACTGCTTGTCTTCTGTCCCATTCACAGTAACGAGGGAGTCCTCCACTTACAACCCTTCATTTAGTTTTTCACACTTACGACCGTTGCGGCATCCCCGTGGTCGCATGATCCAAATTAAGATGCCTGGCCACTGATTCCTATTTACGACCCGGGGTCATGCGATCCTCTTTTTACAACCTTCCCACCAGCAAAGTCACTGGGGAAGCCAGATTCACTTAACATATAAGCAGATGACAGATTCACAGAGCTGGAAGGGACCTTGTAGGTCATCTAGTCCAACCCCGCTAACCTAATGTTCCTAACTTCACGACGGCAGCAATTCCCTGAAGAACTCCAGCAGGAATGATCATACTAGGGGAAGAAACTCAACCCATGTCTCACTTAACGACATACTATTTTGGGGGGTCGGTGGTGGTTGTAAGTCGAGGACTAGCTTTATTCCGGGTGGAAAAACAGCGGGATCTGAACTCCAACCCCACAGAGGGCGAATAGCAGACGAAGCAAGCTTTTCCAGGAAAACTTTTTCGTTAAAAAATAAACTTTGTTCTTCGATATATATATATTTTTCCCCCCGTCAAAAGTTTGTGCCACATTCCACACACCTTCACTCTTGTTCCCTTTCCTGGAGTCGATGTACTTTCTTCCCCTTTAACCCAATCCCCCCCACCTCCTTTGCCTGCCCCAGTCCTCAATTTTTGTTTCCAGTTCACCCCCCTCTCCAAACCAGCGTCAAACTTTAACCAAACCAGCTGCTTGTCTCTTTTCATAAATAATCCACGCAAAACACCCTTTCCGAACAATTTGGCTTTGCGGGAAACCGAAGGGTCAACTCGGCAGGAGTTGGCACAAACAGGGCAGTTTTCTTTTTCAACGCGGGCGAGTGCCAAGAATCTCAATATTTTTGTTCACCCTTTCTTCGTTGGAAGGCACAATCCTGGGACTCTGAAACCCTCGGCCAGGTCCTCCAATCTGCCCCGGCGAAAAGGCGATTCAATAGTCTTTAAGGGGTGAAGGAGAGAAAAACGGGTTTTTTTCTGATCCTGGAAACGGCGCTGATCGGTCCTCTTCCGCACCGTCGGATGAAGGACGAGGGATGCTTCGAACTTTTTAGACCTTGTTTTTAAGACAATCCCCTTAGAAAAGCGGTTTGTTTCCGGCAATCTGACTCTGCTAAGCCTAGTTCTTCGAATCAAAAAAAAAATTGTGGATATTCTTTTAGCTTGGATCTTTCTTTTTTAAAGGAATTCTATTTTTCAAGTCACGTCATTTTACAACCATCTTCTTTTTTTCTCCTCTTTTCTCCATCACTTTTCTCTTCTCCATTTCTTTCTCTTCTCCATCTCTCATCTCTTTCTTTTCTCTTCTCCATCTTTCACTTTTCTCCTCCACTTTACCCTTCTCCGTCTCTTTTTTTCTCTCTTTTCTCTTCTCCATCTTTCTCTTTTTTCCATCTTTCTTTTCTTCATCTCTCCATCTTTTTCTCTTTTCTCCATCTTTCCGTTTTCTCCACCTCTTTCTCTTTTTTCTTTTCTCCATCTCTTTCTCTATTCTCTTCTCCAACTCTCCATCTTTTTTATCTTTTCTCCATCTCTTTCCCTTGTTTCTCTTCCCCATCTCTTTCTCTTTTCCCTTCTCCATCTCCCCATCTCTTTTCTCCATCTTTCACTTTCCTCCTTCTCTTTTCTCTTCTCCATCTCTTTTTCTCTCTTTTCTCTTCTCTATCTTTCCATCTCTTTCTCTTTTTTCCATCTCCATCTTTCTTTTCTTCATCTCTCCATCTTTTTTCTCTTTTCTCCGTCTCTTTCTCTTTTCTCCACCTCTTTCTCTTTTTTCTCTTCTCTTTCTCTATTCCCTTCTCCAACTCTCCATCTTTTTTCTCTTTTCTCCATCTCTTTCTCTTTTCTCCACCTCTTTCCCTTGTTTCTCTCCCCCATATCTTTTTCTTTTCTCTTCTCCATCTCCCCATCTCTTGTCTTTCTGCTTTATGCGAATAGAATTCATCCCGGGAGCAAGATCTGGCCTGTAGATTTTTTGGGGAGAGCCCTCCGAGGATCTTTCTGGACTCAACATGGCTTTTGGGGAACTCCTGGAGCAAGTCGGTGGCATGGGACGGTTCCAACTTATTCACACAATGCTGCTGACCATTCCAATCTTGTTCATGGCCAGCCATAACCTTCTCCAGAACTTCACGGCTGCTATCCCAGGGCATCATTGCCAGGTACGCCTCGCCCCCAACGGCAGTGACTACCCCAATATCACTCATCCACAAGGGGCTGCCCAACTTCTCCGCGTCAGCATCCCCATGGACAGCAAGAAAAGGTTGGAAAAATGCAGGCGCTTCACGGACGCGCAGTGGGAACTCCTCAACGCGAGTGTCACCCGGGTGAACGAGACGGAGACCGAGCCGTGTGCCGATGGATGGTTTTATGACCAGACTCAGTTTACGTCCACCATCATCAGCGAGGTGAGTGACACACCGGGAGGGCGATGAACTGTGAGAAGTATTATTTGGAGGGAAAATAAAATTGTGATAGGGAGAGATTCTCAGAGCCAAGGCATGTGTCTATCTTGGGTGGAGGGATGGGGTCTCTAATGATTTTGTCATCTTCCTGCTGTTCTTTCCTGACCTAATCAAAATGCACAGGTAGAGTCTAGGTGGGACCTTGCTCAATAGTTGTAACTCCAAGAGGGATCTCGGAATCCTAGTGGACAACCACTTAAATAGGAGCCAGCCCTGTGCAGCAGCTGCTTAAAAAGCCAACACAGTTCTAGGCTGCATCAACAGAGGGATAGAATCAAGATCACATGAAGTGTTAATGCCACTTTATAAAGCCTTGGTAAGGCCACACCTGGAAAACTGCATTCAGTTTTGGTCACCACGATGTAAAAAAGATGCTGAGATTCTAGAAAGAGTGCAGAGAAGAGCAACAAAGAGGATTAGGGCACTGGAGGCTAAAACATACGAAGAACAGTTGCAGGAACTGGGTATAAGGAAAAGAAGGACCAGGAGAGACAGGATATCAGTTTTCCGATATCTCTGGGGTTGCCACAAAGAAGAGAGGGGTCAACCTATTCCCCAAAGCACCTGAAGGAAGGACAGGAAGCAATGGATGGAAACTAATCAAGAAGAGAAGCAACTTAGAACTAAAGATAAGTTTCCTGACTGTGAGAACAATTAACCAGTGGAACAACTTGGCTCCTGAAGTTGTGAATGCTCCAACACTGGAAGTTTTTAAGAAGGGATTGGATAACCATTTGTCTGAAGTGGTGTACGGTTTCCTGCCTAATCAGGGGGTTGGACTGGAAGACCTCCAAGGTCCCTTCTAACTCTGTTATTCTATTCTATTCTAATCATGGTTTTGCCAGAGCAAAGAATGCCAAATACTTACATGCAATATTAAATTGTTATTCTAGATGTCTTTTGGGCTGTTTTTCAAATGCGATTCTCCTGGTTGCGTAGTTGTTCCTTCTAAACTTCGTAGCACAACTAATCTGCCCTTTCCATACATAATCCCAATCTTAATCTGTATAAACAGATACCAATCTGTTCTCTCCATTGCATACTGCTCTTTCTATACAACTAATTCCCACAACACTGTCAAATAATTTACTAAGACTGTATTACTATTCTTCTTCTCTTCCTTCCTAAGTACATCTCTCTTCCCACTTATGATTATAACCATGTTGCTTGTATCTTTCAATTTATATTGCTTTTATCTTTTTCCTAGGACAATTTGATAGCTTATTAGTAACCTTAACTATCACTGTCATATCTTTTTATTCTTGATGAATGTATTTTATTCTCCTTATGTACATTGAGAGCTTATCCATCAGAGACAAATTCCTTGTGTGTCCAATCACACTTGGCCAATAAAGAATTCTATTCTATTCTATTCTATTCTATATTCTCTTATTCTATTCTATTCTAATCTATTCTATATTCTCTTATTCTATTCTATTCTATTCTATTCTATTCTATTCTATTCTGAATTCTCTTATTCTATTCTATTCTTCTGTTCTGTTCTATTCTGGATTTTATTCTATTCTATTCTTCTATTCTATTCTATTCTGAATTCTCTTATTCTGTTCTATTCTATTCTTCTATTCTATTCTATTCTATTCTGAATTCTTCTATTCTATTCTATTCTTCTATTCCATTCTATTCTATTCTGAATTCTTCTATTCTATTTTTTATTCTATTCTAAATTCTCCTATTTTATTCTATTCTATTCTGAATTCTCTTATTCTATTCTATTCTTCTATTCTATTCTGAATTCTTCTATTCTATTCTATCCTATCCTATCCTAATTATATTGAAAGAGAAGTCTGTTTCAAAATCCTATCCGTGAAAATGATGTAGAACTATTTCAGGGAAAACGATGTACAAAAAAATGAATGCATCGTAAGGCAAACTATCCATGCCAAAATTCTTGCTGGTTTTATACCCAGACCTAAATTCAAACGTATGGAAAGAGAACAGACCAAGCTTACAAAGGAAGGTGGGGGGGGGGGGGATCCTGAGAAACAGCAAGGAAACTGAAAATATTTTTTTTAAAAATGACCAAGTGGAAAAAGAACCAAATTGGGCAGAGTGGTAAGCAGGGAGACGGATATGGATAGTTCTGTAGAAATCAGGAAATGGTAAGAATTATAGTAACATCTGGAGTCCCCCTTGAATGTCCTGGACATTGACAAAATCCTCATCGGTGAATTGCAAAAGGCAACTTCATTTGGAATGGCTGACATCCTGCAATGAGACGAATAGAAATAGAAATAGAACAGAACTTTGGAATATAGAATAGAATAGGAAATAGAATTGAATGAGAAATAGAATAGAATGAGAAATAGAATAGAATAAAATGGGAAATAGAATAGAATGAGAAATAAAATAGAATAGAATAAGAAATAGAATAGAATAGAACAGAACAAGAAATAAAACAGAATAGAATAGAATAGAACAGAATGAGAAATAAAATAGAATAGAATAAGAAATAGAATAGAATAGAACTTTGGAATATAGAATAGAATAGAACAGAACAGAATGAGAAATAGAATAGAATGGGAAATAGAATAGAATGAGAAATAGAAATAGAACTAGACCTAGAAATAGAATAGAATAATGAGAAATAGGATAGAATAGAATGAGAAATAGAATAGAATAGAATAGAATGAGAAACAAAATAGAATAGAATAAGAAATAGAATAGAATAGAACTTTGGAATATAGAATAGAATAGAACAGAACAGAATGAGAAATAGAATAGAATAGAATGGGAAATAGAATAGAATGAGAAATAGAAATAGAAATAGAATAGAATGAGAAATAGAACAGAACAGAATAGAATGAGAAATAAAATAGAATAGAATAAGAAATAGAACAGAATAGAACAAAATGAGAAATAGAATAGAATAAAAAATAGAATAGGATAGAATGAGAAATAGAATAGAATGAGAAATAGAATAGGATAGAATAAAATAAGAAATAGAATAGAACTTTGGAATATAGAATAGAACAGAACAGAATGAGAAATAGAATAGAATAAAATGGGAAATAGAATAGAATGAGAAATAAAATAGAATAGAATAAGAAATAGAATAGAATAGAACAGGAACAAGCAATAAAATGGAATAGAATAGAACAGAATGAGAAATAAAATAGAATAGTTGGAAGGGATCTTGGAGGTCTTCTAGTCCAACCCCCTGCTTAGGCAGGAAAGATGATGCCTTTAACACCATCAAACAACCACACCTGTGTATCCCAATCCTTGGGAAAGACTCAATAAGGCAGACGAAAATGCCAAATCTAGTCTAAACATCTGGCTGGATGTTCAACCAGCCCTAATACTAACGTAGCACCTTGCTATTTGATTTGAACTGAAGTCGAGAGATGTCACCTTTCGAACCTGGGACTTTCTGCTTGCCCTGTGGCATCCCAAGACTTTAAAACCCTCAAAATCTAGACAAAAGGTTGTTGTTGTTGTTTTTTTGCAAAGTTGTGACTGCCACCATCCAGCCCGGTCCTTAGAAACAGTCTTAGTAGCGATGAAGCAACAGGGAGACAGATGCAATAAAACAACCTGATTTTTCCCCCCACCCTCCAGCAAATAAAGGAGTTAAGTTGCAGAAACCACAGGAAATGTTTTTGGTTGGGGTGGAAATGGAGGGGGGGGCTTGTTGCACACACACATACGCAATCCAAAGGCCCTGCTGGGCACAGAAAAATCTCAAATCAGTGGGGCGCAATTTACCTGGCACCACTTCTAAGAGAAGGACTGGCCAATTTTTCTGCAGAGAGCAAAAATATTGTTCCCAGCCAGTCTTCCCCAATTTATATTTCTCTTCTTGGTCTCCCCCACCCTCTCAAGCTTGCACAAAGTCAAGTAACCAACTTTGATTTTCTTGCTAAATGGGCAAGATCTGCCTGGCAAGGCTTGTCTGGCCCAGGTTCCCAAAAAAGATCAGCCTCTGAATGGCTTGCATTGGGGGCATTTTTTTTAAAAAAAATTTTTAAATCACAAGAGAAGCCATTTCAAGTTTCTAGTCCTGGGGGCTCCAGAATTCTGGCAGCTGAAATGTTTTGCACCGCTAGGGGGCAATGCAAGCATTTGAAAAAGAACAGGGCTGAGAGTTTGTTTTTGTTTTTTAAAACTCTGAAGAGACTCATTGCCCAGTCCGGTGTAACTTTGAAGGGCTGCTTAGCAACCGGTTGTAAGTCAAGGACTATTTCGTGTCTGTAAGTTGCAAGCATGCCTCTACCTTCAGAGAGACTCCATGCCCCCAAATACACATCACACATCACATACATCCTCTCCATCACATCATCCAGGTGCTAAACACTTCAGCCAGGTATGATCCCTCCCTCTCTCTCTTGCGCGCACACACACACCTTTTAATTGTGAGGGTCCTTGTTGCTCCCTGAGCTTTCTTGTTTTCTTGCAGATGTTTCATGACCCAACTAGGTAACATCATCAGTGCTAGAAGCGAGTGGGGATTGTGGAGAGGAAGAGGAGGAGGAGGATAGCAATAGCAATAGCAGTTAGACTTATATACCGCTTCATGGGGCTTTCAGCCCTCTCTAAGCGGTTTACAGAGTCAGCATATTGCCCCCAACAAGAATCCGGGTCCTCATTTTACCCACCTCAGAAGGATGGAAGGCTGAGTCAACCTTGAGCCGGTGAGATTTGAACAGCCGAACTGCAGAACTGCAGTCAGCTGAAGTAGCCTGCAGTGCTGCATTTAACCACTGCGCCACTTCGGCTCAGGAGGAGGAGGAGGGGGGAGGAGGAGGAGGAGGAAGAAGAAGAAGGAAGAAAAGAAGAAGAAGAAGGAGGAGGAGGAGGAAGAAAAGAAGAAGAAGAAGTAGAAGAAGGAAGAAGAAAAGAAGAAGGAATAAGGAGGAGGAGAAGAAGAAGGAGAAGAAGAAAGAAGAAGGAGGAGGAGGGGGAGGAGGAAGGAGGAGGAGGAAGAAGGAGGAGGAGGAGGAGAAGAAGAAGAAGGAAGAAGAAGGAGGAGGAAGAAGAAGGAGGAGGAGGAAGAAGGAGGAGGAAGAAGAAGAAGGAAGAAGAAGAAGGAGGAGGAAGAAGAAGAAGAAGGAAGAAGAAGGAGGAGAAGGAGGAGGAGGAAGAAGACAACTGTGGGGTCCTTGGTGCTCTCTGAGCTTGATGGAGATTTTTTTGAAGACATTTCATTAACCTCACTATGTAACACCATCAGTGCTAGAAGGAAGTGGGGTTTGCTCTCTATGAGCACTGATCATGCTACCCAGTTGAGTCACGAAACGCTTGCAAGAAAACCACCAAGCTCAGAGAGCCCCAAAGACCCTCAGTCCTCCTCCTCCTCCTCCTCTCTGCAATCCGCCCCCCCTTTTTTAGCATTGATGATGCTACCTAGTTGGGTCATGAAACATCCTCAAGAAAACCACCAAGTTCAGACAGCGCCAAGAACTTCGCAGTTCAACCCTGAGCTGCAAATATTCTTTTCTACTCATACACCTTTTAATGAAACTCCTTTTCTCCTGTGACAGTGGGACCTGGTTTGCGACCGGCTTAAACTTCGGGAGATGGCGCAGTCCATTTACATGGCAGGGGTGCTGATTGGCGCTCTGGTCCTAGGCGGCCTGGCTGACAGGTATGTTGGTCAGCAGGGGGCAGCACTGGGAGAAAGAGGTGAGTAGCGGGCGAACTCCGGTGGTCAGGGCACCACGCGGGGATCAAATCACTTTTTTTTTACTCCCACCAGTAGACTGAGAAGTGCAGTTTGGGTGTTGGGCACAAGGGGGCACTAACTGCTTCTTACCACTGAGGTCTGATTGACACCTGCAATGAGATTCCTTCTCTTTGGAAGTATGTAGAGATTCTCCGTCATCCAAGGCCATGGTCACCCCAAAGGTGCTTTTTTCAGGAGGCAACTGGACTTCCTTGATTTTTTCTTTTGAAGACCTTTCGCTTCTCATCCAAGAAGCTTCTTCAGCTCTGACTGGATGGTGGGGAAGGGAAGGATTGATCCTCCTTGCAGACAGCTGGTCATTTGCATCCTTTTTAGAGGGTCATTGAGGCCTCTTGGAGGTTTGTCTGTGTCCTCAGGAGGGTCACCTGAGTAGGGCAAATGGTTCCCATAGTCTGCACTTTTCCCCCCTCTAGGAATCCATTCCTAGTCCCACACCATTTCAAGGCTGCCCATCCCAAATTGTATCAGTAAAAGGAAATGGATCAAATCTTTCCAGATGTTGATTAATTATTGATTAACAGCCAATGCCGCGTATAAGTGAAGAATTATTTTTGTGCTGGTTTGGGGTGTGAGGTTCTGCTCAAAACAGTTTCGAAATCAGCAACTGTCGATCAACTCTTATTGAGATCATAGACCAGCATAAGATGGGTGGCATACAAACAATAATTTTAAAAGCTAAAAAAAATACACAAAGTTAAAAAAGACTCTATCTAGAGAGATACATGAAGGAAGGAAGGAAGGAAGGAAGGAAGAGAGGGAGGAAGGAAGGAAGGATAGATAGATACTGATGATGGATGGAAGGAAAGATAGATAAGAGAGAGAAATAGATATAGATAGATAGATAGATAGATAGATAGATAGATAGATGATAGATAATAGATAAATAATGATGATGGATGGATGGATGGATGGAAGGAAGGAAGGATAGATAGGAGATAGATAGATAGATAGATAGATAGATAGATAGATAGATAGATAGATAGATAAATAGAGATAGATAGATGATAGATAGATAGATGATAGATAGATAGATAGATAGATAGATAGATAGATAGATAGATAGATAGATAGATAAAGGAAGGATAGATAGATAAAAGAGGGAGCGATAGATAGATGATAGATAGATAGTTAGATAGATAGATAGATAGATAGGAAGGAAGGAAGGAAGGATGGATGGATAAGAGAGAAGATGATAGATAGATAGATAGATAGATAGATAGATAGATAGATAGATAAGGAGGGAGGGAGGAAGGAAGGAAGGAAGGATAGATAAGAGAGAAGATGATAGATAGATAGATAGATAGATAGATAGATGGATGGATGGATGGATGGATGGATGGATGGATGGATGGATGGATGGATGGATGGACGGACAGACAGACAAATACATACATACACAAATCTAATTTTTTTTTGGCTGCAATCACATGATGACCCCCATCACAATTTACAGCCACCAGTCAAGGACCCGATTACAGTCATAAGTCGAGTCATAATTACAGTTGTAAGTTACGGACCACCTGTATCCTCCCAGAGAGCAACCTGTATCTTCAAGCACGCACACACAGACAGACACAGAGACAAAAACTCCCATTTTCTTTTGTGCCTGCCGGGCTTCTCAAGAGCAGGGGGTGGTGGATGATGGTCTCTTTTGTTCCCCCTGCAGATTCGGCCGCCGAGCCCTCACCATCTGGTCCTTTTTCCAAATGGCCGTGACGGGAACCTGCGCTGCTTTCTCGCCCAATTACGCCTCCTATTGCTTCTTCCGCTTTCTCACCGGCATGGCGCTGTCGGGATTCGGCCTCAGCATTGCCTGTTTGAGTAAGAGCCTCAACTTTAATCTAGGCTAGAGGATCTCAAGGGGGACTTCGAGGCGGGGTCGAAACGAAGCTCTTGGTCTGGGACTCTGGGTGGATCCCCTGGGCTCCCCCGGCCAAGGATTTCCCAGTTGGAAGCCAAGAATCCAAGTTAGAAATTCAAGTGAGGGCTGAAAGAGCTTTGACCTGACAGTGGTCTAGACTGTTTCCCTTCCTCTTATGAAAACATACGATGAACGGTTGCAGGAACTGGGCCTGGCTAGTCTAGGGAAGAGAAGGACCAGGGGAGACAGGAGAACAGCCTTCCAATATTTGAGGGGCTGCTACAGAGAGGAGGAAGGGGGTCAAGCTATTCTCCGTCACGGCCTGCTCGAGCTTCCCGGCTGTTATCAGCCAGCGAGCTGATTCAGAAAGCCACTTGTGGAAGGATTGTAGAAGTTTAGATTGTAGAAGTTTATTTATATGCCGCCCTTTTCCCTGGGGGGACTCAGGGCAGCTCACAACCCAAAGGGGAGGGGGAGACAAACTTTTAACATATAAGACAATACATAATTAAAAACACAACATTCATACCATTCAGGCGGGTTACAGTCTTAGCCCCAGGCCTGACGGGATAGCCGGATTCTGAGGGCTGTGCGGAAGGTCTGGAGGGTGGTGAGGGTACGAATCTCCACGGGGAGATCGTTCCATAGGGTCGGAGCTGCCACCGAGAAGGCTCTCCTCCGCGTAGTTGCCAGTCGGCATTGACCGGCAGATGGAACTCGGAGGAGGCCTAATCGATGAGATCTAATAGGTCGCGTGGAGGTAATTGGCAGTAGGCGGTCTCTCAAGTACCCAGATCCACTACCATGGAGGGCTTTATGGGTGACAAGTAGCACCTTGAAGCGCACCTGGAGATCGACAGGTAGCCAGTGCAGCTCGCGGAGGATAGGTGTTATGTGGGTGAAGGATGGAGAAAAAGGAAAAGAGACCACAAGGAGAGTCACGCCGAGATTTACCAGCTATTTCCCAGTTAATGTTGAGACTATAGAAAGAGTGTAGAGAAGAGCAACCAGGATGATGAGGGGACTGGAGGCTAAAACCTACGATGAATGGTTGCAGGAACTGGGCCTGGCTAGTCTAGGGAAGAGAAGGACCAGGGGAGACAGGAGAGCATCTTCCAATATTCGAGGGGCTGCCCCAGAGAGGAGTTAGGGGGTCAAGCTATTCTCCAAAGCCGCTGAAGGCCAGACGAGGAAGAATGGATGGAAACTGACCAAGGAGAGATTCAACCTGGAAATAAGGAGGAATTTCCTGATAGGGAGAACAATTAAACCGTGGAACAGAAGTTGCCTTCAGAAGTTGTGGGAGCTTCATCCCTGGAGGCCCTTCAAGAAGAGACTGGACTGTCATCTGTCAGAAGTGGTGCAGGGTCTCCTGCCTGGGCAGGGGGGGTTGGACTAGATGACCTCCAAGGTCCCTTCCAACTGTTCTATCCTATTCCATTCTAATTAATTCTGTTCTGTTCTGTTCTATCCTGTCCTATCCTTCATAAGTTAAAACATTATTAATATTAAGATAAAACTGGTGGCAGAGTGTTTTCTCCAACGGATCCCTTCTTTTTCCAGTTGTGGAATGGATTCCCACCCAGCACCGGACCATCACCATTGCCCTCACCGGATTGTCTTATACCCTGGGGCAAATACTTCTCGCAGGCTTGGCCTACGCCATCCGGGACTGGCGTTGGTTGCAGCTGGCTGTTTCGGCTCCTTATTTGTTCTTCCTCCTTTATTCCTGGTACGTGTGTGGGGATGATGGGTGATACGACCTTCTCCCTCTTTTCCCAGAGAGCTCACACTTCGGAAGGCCTGCCAGAGGCCAGTGTGTGGCCTGCCAGAGGCCAGTGGAGCTGGCAGTCGATTCGGACAGTGAGGAGGGTTGGGGAGGAACCTGGGCCAGTCCTGGAGTCTGGGGAAGGCCCTGATGAGGGCTCTGTGTCGGAGGCAGAGAGAGGGGGCCAGGGCCGTCTGACAGTTATCAGCTGCCTTCGGAGTCTATCAGTGGGGCAGAAGAACAGCTGGAGCCTGTTCCCAGTGTGCGCATGAGGAGAGTTGCCAGATGAAGGGAAGAGCTAAAGAACAGGGGTTGACTTGGGAGGAAGGCCACAGGTGGGCGGTGAATGGCCCCTCCCAGAGGAAATAAAAGAGGAGCGACAGGGGACTGGAGTTTGCAGGAGACCATTAGTTCGCTTCATTGGTTCGTGACTCTCTGAGACTCTTTGCCAACTTTTGCTGAGATCGGCAGCTCTCCAAGCCAGATAAGGTCTGTGACTGTAAATCCTCCTTGCGCAGAGCTGCCAGACGAAGGGAAGAGCTAAAGAACAGGGGTCAACTTGGGGGGGAAGGCCACAGGTGGGCGGTGAATGGCCCCTCCCAGAGGAAATAAAAGAGGAGCGACAGGGGAGTGGAGTTTGCAGGAGACCATTAGTTCGCTTCATTGGTTCGTGACTCTCCGAGACTCTTTGCCAACTTTTGCTGAGATCGGCCTGGCAGCTCTCCAAGCCAGATAAGGTCTGTGACTGTAAATCCTCCTTGCGCAGAGCTGCCAGACGAAGGGAAGAACTAAAGAACAGGGTTCGACTTGGGAGGAAGGCCACAGGTGGACAATGAATGGCCCCTCCCAGAGGAAATAAAAGAGGAGCGACAGGGGAGTGGAGTTTGCAGGAGACCATTAGTTCGTTTAATTGGTTCGTGACTCTCCGAGACTCCTGGCCAAGTTTTGCAGAGATCGGCCTGGCAGCTCTCCAAGCCAGATAAGGTCTGTGACCATAAATCCTCCCTTGAAAGACTTTGCTGGATGTGAAGGAGCAGAATTCACAGTCAATTAATCAAAGGGTTTTTTGTTGGGACAAGGAGTTTGCTTCAGGCTCTTGGGAAGCCTCGGTCAGGACAAAAGGCGGTGGTGACAGGTAAAAGAGAAGAAGAGAGGGATTGTGGCTGTGTGTAAGAGTACAGGGAGTCCTCAACTTACGACAGTCCGTTTATTGACCGCTCCAAGTTACTACGGCACTGGAAAAAGGGACCATTTTCCCACCGTGGCAGCATCCCCGCGGTCATGTGATCAAAATCCAAATGCTTGACAACTGGCATGTACTTACGACAGTTGCAGGGTCCCGGGGGGTGGTATCAAGATCCCCTTTTGTGATCTTCTGATCAGCAAAGTCAATGGGGGAAGCTGGATTCGCTTCACCACTTAACAACGGAAGGGATTCACTTAACAACTGTGGCAAGAAAAGTCGCTAGACGAGACAGCCATTTAATAACTGTCTTGCTTGGCAACATAATTTTTAGGCTCGGTAGCTGTTGTAAGTGAAGGATTAACTGGAGTTTGGTAGGTACACTTGGTAACCTGTGGAACTCACAGCCACTTGGATCTTCTATCTTGCAGGTGGTACGTTGAATCGGCTCGCTGGCTGATCCAGTCCGGCCAGGCCAATAAGGCCGTTGGGGTTCTCCAGAAGGTGGCCAGGATCAACAAAAAGCAGGAAGCGGGTGCGAGAATCACCACAGAGGTATGGAAGAAACACAGGGGTGGGGAGGTGGGAAATTCAACAAGCCGTTGTACAAAATTTGCCGAATCTTTGCAACCTTGAAGGTTGTCCCGATTAGGTAAAAGTTCCCCCCGCACATACATGCTAGTCGTTCTCGACTCTAGGGGGCGCCGCTCATCTCCGTTTCAAAGCCGAAGAGCCAGCGCTGTCCGAAGACGTCTCCGTGGTCAGGTGGCCGGCATGACTCAACGCCGAAGGCGCACGGAGCGCTGTTCCCTTCCCACCAAAGGTGGTTCCTATTTTTCTACTTGCATTTTTTACTTGCTTTCGAACTGCTAGGTTGGCAGAAGCTGGGACAAGTCACGGGAACTCACTCCGTTATGCGGCGCTAGGCATTCGAACCGCCGAACTGCCGAAAGCTCAGCGTAGAAAGTAGAAAAATAGGAACCACCTTTGGTGGGAAGGGAACAGCGTTCCGTGCACCTTCGGCACTGAGTCATGCCGGCCACATGACCACGGAGACGTCTTCGGAGGATGGTCGAGGATAGGAAGGCCTGGAGGAACGTTGTCCATGGATCCGCCATGAGTCGGACGCGACTTCCCAATGAACAATAACGACAAATATCAAGTACTTAGGGGCACAAGGAAACAAGGACCAGCAACTTAATAGCTGGCCCTCAACACCCCAATCAACATCTGAAAAACTACTCACCGCAGACACCGTGCAAATGCCACACGCAGAATAACACAAAACACACACTCCGCTAGAGAGAAGGTCCTCGAGAATGGGTGCCAGGACGAGTCTGAACGCTTGGAAGACAAAATGTCCCATCTCGATGACCGAGCCAGATTGGATCCTGGGGACGCTTATATTCTCCTTCATTCGCGATCAGTTTCCGCTCCTCTTATAATTTTTCTGGCGCGCTTTTGCTTCTCCCCGTTAGGTTCTGCTTTCCAGTATGGAGAAGGAATTGTCTTCCTGCAAGTCCAGCTACACCATTTCTGACTTGGTGCGCACGCCGAGCATCCGCCGCATTTTCTTCTGCCTCTCCATGGTGTGGTAAGCGGGTCAATCTGAAGGACGGCTGTCCTTCAAGAAGCCACGTCCTGTCGGTCAGTTTCCCAGGAAGAGAAAGAGGGAGGGGGTATGCTCTCTATTTGAAAAGCCCACCGTTTGATCCACAGTCAAAAGCAGGAATGAAGCAACGTTTTGGAGAGGGGGGCTTAAAGCTTTTTCAAGGATGAATTGTTTTGTTTAGGGAGTGTTTCTCATCATAGTGAACAATTAATTTAATCTTTCTTTCTTTCTTTCTTTCTTTCTTTCTTTCTTTCTTTCTTTCTTTCTTTCTTTCTTTCTTATCTATTCCTTTCTTTTTCTGTTTCTTTTTTTCTTCTCTTCCTCTTTCTTTCTTTCTGTCTTTTCTTTCTTTCGCCTTTTCTTTCTTATCTCTTCCTCTTTCTTTTTTCTTTGTTTCTTTTTGTTTCTCTCTTTTCTTTCTTTCTTCTGCTTCCTCTTTCGTTCTTTCTTTCTTTCTTTTCTCTTCCTTTCTCTCTCTTTCTCTTTCTTTCTTCTTGTTTTCTTTTTTCTTTCTTATCTCTTCCTTTTTTCTTTTTTTCTTTCTCCCTCTTTTCTTTCTTCTCTTCCTCTTCTCTCTTTCTATCCTTCTTTCTTTCTTTCTTTCTTATCTCTTCCTTTCTTTTTCTGTTTCTTTTTTCTTCTCTTCCTTTCTTTCTTTCTGTCTTTTCTTTCTTTCGCCTTTTCTTTCTTATCTCTTCCTCTTTCTTTTTTCCTTGTTTCTCTTTTTCTCTCTTTTCTTTCTTTCTTCTGTCTTCCTCTTCTTTCTTTCTTTCTTTCTTTCTTTCTTTCTTATCTCTTCCTCTTTCTTTCTTTTTCTCTTTCTTTCTTCTTTTCTTTTTTCTTTCTTATCTCTTCCTTTTTTCTTTTTTTCTCTTTCACCCTCTCTTTTCTTTCTTCTCTCTTCCTCTTCTTTCTTTCTTTCTTTCTTTCTTATCTCTTCCTCTTTCTTTTTTCTTTCTCTTTCTTTCTTTCCTCTTTTCTTTATTTTTTCTTTCTTATCTCTTCTTTTTTCTCTTTCTCCCTCTCTTTTCTTTCTTCTCTCTTCCTCTTTCTTTCTTTTTTTCTTTCATACACTCTCTTTCCTCCTTCCTTCCTTCCTTTCCTTCTTTTCATTCTTTCACTACCCATCTCTGCAAATGACTTGGAAGGGGGGAACCCTCACAACTCAAAACTATTACCGTTAAAATCTTACAAGCATTTCAAATCAATAAAAACAGTAAAAAAAACCCATTAAAACAATTAAAAAAACATTAACATATCTATTATAATTAGCAACCTTAGCATTCCCTTAGCACCCACACCATTCATACTTATGACTGCCACTTTCACTTAATGACCGCTGCAAAAAAAACACCTATCGTAAAATCGTGTAAACGACCCGTTCGATGACTACAATACAACTACAGGCTGCATGAGGTCCATAACTTGAGGACTACCTGTTAGAAGAGTTCAGGGAGCTTTAGAACTAAGGGGTCCTTGAGGGAGATGGTGAGGTCTAGAAACATGGAACATAAATGGATCGATAAATCGGCGGACATCCTCCAAATTGCTTTCTGTGGTTTGGTGAAGAAGTCAGCCTCTTGACCAATAATGGTAGAACTTGGGGCTGGTTGTTAATACTATGAAATCTTCAGCCGTCGGGAAACGACAACTCAGAGCGATTGTGTTTTGTATACTTCAGGTTCTCTGTCAGCTTCTCCTACTACGGGCTGGTCATGGACCTCCAAAATTTTGGGGTCAGCATTTACCTCATCCAGGTGATCTTCGGAGCGGTGGATTTTCCCGCCAAACTGATTGTCACGATCACCATGAGCTACATTGGACGGAGGGTCAGCCTCACCGGCTTTCTGCTGACCGCCGGGACCATCATCATCACCAACTTATTTGTGCCCTTGGGTGCGTATGTCGGCTGATCTGCCTGTTGTGTGTGGTGTTCTCCCTCCTATGTCAGCCTTCAGGGGACTTCCTCAGAAGAAGAACCAGCCAACTGTCCAGAAGATTTCGACCCAGACCAGGAGGAGGTTGTCTGCTGAGAAAGCCGAATGTTTTGAGATGGGTGGACTTCAACTCCCAGAATCCCCCAGCCAGCATGCTTTAAGAGGGGTGGAATTCAACTCTCAGAATCCCCCAGTCAACATGCTTTAAGAGGGGTGGAATTCCACTCCCAGAATCCCCCAGGCAGCATGCTTTAAGAGGGGTGGAATTCCACTCCCAGAATTCCCCAGCCAGCATGCTTTAAGAGGGCTGGACTTCCAGAATTCCCCAGGCAGCGTGCTTTAAGAGGGGTGGAATTCAACTCTCAGAATCCCCCAGTCAACATGCTTTAAGAGGGGTGGACTTCCACTCCCAGAATCCCCCAGCCAGCATGCTTTAAGAGGGGTGGACTTCCACTCCCAGAATCCCCCAGTCAACATGCTTTAAGAGGGGTGGAATTCAACTCCCAGAATCCCCCAGTCAGCGTGCTTTAAGAGGGCTGGACTTCCACTCCCAGAATTCCCCAGGCAGCGTGCTTTAAGAGGGGTGGAATTCCACTCCCAGAATCCCCCAGTCAACATGCTTTAAGAGGGGTGGACTTCAACTCCCAGAATCCCCCAGTCAACATGCTTTAAGAGGGGTGGACTTCAACTCCCAGAATCCCCCAGTCAACATGCTTTAAGAGGGGTGGACTTCAACTCCCAGAATCCCCCAGTCAACATGCTTTAAGAGGGGTGGAATTCAACTCCCAGAATCCCCCAGCCAGCATGCTTTAAGAGGGGTGGAATTCCACTCCCAGAATTCCCCAGGCAGCGTGCTTTAAGAGGGGTGGAATTCAACTCTCAGAATCCCCCAGTCAACATGCTTTAAGAGGGGTGGACTTCCACTCCCAGAATCCCCCAGCCAGCATGCTTTAAGAGGGCTGGACTTCCACTCCCAGAATTCCCCAGGCAGCGTGCTTTAAGAGGGGTGGAATTCAACTCTCAGAATCCCCCAGTCAACATGCTTTAAGAGGGGTGGAATTCAACTCCCAGAATCCCCCAGCCAGCATGCTTTAAGAGGGCTGGACTTCCACTCCCAGAATTCCCCAGGCAGCGTGCTTTAAGAGGGGTGGAATTCAACTCTCAGAATCCCCCAGTCAACATGCTTTAAGAGGGGTGGAATTCCACTCCCAGAATCCCCCAGCCAGCATGCTTTAAGAGGGCTGGACTTCCACTCCCAGAATTCCCCAGGCAGCGTGCTTTAAGAGGGGTGGAATTCAACTCTCAGAATCCCCCAGCCAGCATGCTTTAAGAGGGGTGGACTTCCACTCCCAGAATCCCCCAGTCAACATGCTTTAAGAGGGGTGGAATTCAACTCCCAGAATCCCCCAGCCAGCGTGCTTTAAGAGGGGTGGACTTCCACTCCCAGAATTCCCCAGGCAGCGTGCTTTAAGAGGGGTGGACTTCCACTCCCAGAATCCCCCAGCCAGCATGCTTTAAGAGGGGTGGACTTCCACTCCCAGAATCCCCCAGTCAACATGCTTTAAGAGGGGTGGAATTCAACTCCCAGAATCCCCCAGCCAGCATGCTTTAAGAGGGGTGGAATTCAACTCCCAGAATCCCCCAGTCAGCATGCTTTAAGAGGGCTGGACTTCCACTCCCAGAATTCCCCAGGCAGCGTGCTTTAAGAGGGGTGGACTTCAACTCCTAGAATCCCCCAGTCAACATGCTTTAAGAGGGCTGGACTTCCACTCCCAGAATCCCCCAGCCAACATGCTTTAAGGTGGGTGGAATTCCACTCCCAGAATCCCCCAGCCAGCATGCTTTAAGAGGGGTGGACTTCCACTCCCAGAATCCCCCAGCCAACATGCTTTAAGGTGGGTGGACTTCCACTCCCAGAATCCCCCAGTCAACATGCTTTAAGAGGGGTGGACTTCCACTCCCAGAATCCCCCAGCCAGCATGCTTTAAGAGGGGTGGACTTCCACTCCCAGAATCCCCCAGCCAGCATGGTGTTGAAGTCCACCTCTCTTAAAATTGCCAAGATTGAGAACTATTGCTCCAATTATTCCATCAGTATTGATATTTAATCTCAGAACGGTGTAATTAAAAGGAACAGAAAGATCATTTAGTCCAACCTCTTCAATGTGCAAGAAAATCAATTAAAATACCCCAGAGATGTGGGGTAAAATTGGGCATGGCTTGCTTAACAACTGTCTTGCTTAGCAACATAAATGTTGGACTCGCTTGTGAGTGATGACCATAATTGAGACCCCAACAATTACGTTGCTAAGTGAGACCTGTGTTAAGTGAGTTTTGTTCCTTTTGCGACCTTTCTTGCCCAGTTGTTAAGTGGAAGCACCGCAGTCGTTAAGTGAATCTGGCTTCCCCATTGACTGGGCGCCCCAGACAGGGACGCAAAAGGGGGGGGTCACCTCTCCCTCTGGGACATTGTGACCGTCATAAATACGAGTCAGTTGCCAAGCATCTGAATTCTGATCACGTCGTAACCAAAGGAATGCGGGAACGGTCGTTAAGTGTGAAAAACGGTGATAGGTCCTCCGGTTGTAACTTTGAAAGGTTGCTAAATGAACTGTTGTAAAATCCTGACATTATTTTGTTCCGTGTGTGTCCCCCTCTTTCTTTCTGTAGAAATGCAGACGCTGCGGACGGCGCTGGCGGTCATCGGCAAAGGCTGCCTCTCGGCGGCCTTCAACTGCGTCTTCCTCTTTACGACGGAACTCTACCCGACCCCTGTCAGGTGAGGGGAGCTGCCTTTAAAGCCCCCTCGGGTTACTTTCGGAACTGTAACTCTGGGGACAGAATCCCCCACCCCCACCGGTTCCTGGGTTCAAATCCCTCACATCTCCAAGTACGGGTAGTGCTCGACTTACAAACGTTGAGAGCCGTGGTGGCAAAGTGGTTAGAATGCAGCATTGCAGGCTAGCTCTGCCCACTGCCAGCAGTTCGATCCTGACCGGCTCAAGGCTGGCTCAGCCTTCTGTCCTTCTGAGGTCGGTAAAATGAGGACCCAGATGGTTGAGGGCAAGTGTGTGTAAAGAGGTTAGAGACGGCTGTAAGCACTGTGAAGCGGTATATAAGTGCTATTGGCTTCCTTCCTTCCTGTTTCTGTCTCCTACCTTTCTTTCCTCTGTCCCTACCTTTCCTTTCTTTTTGACTTTCTTTTCAACTTTTTCCTTCCTTCCTTCATGTTCCTGTCTTGTACCTTTCTTTCCTCTCTCCCTTCCTGCCTTTATCCTTCTTTTTGATTTTCTTTTCCACTTTTTCCTTCCTTCCTTCCTTCCTTCCTTCCTTCCTGTTTCTGTCTCCTTTCTTTCCCTCTCTTCCTCCCCATTTTCCCTTTCTTTTTGACTTTCTTTTCCACTTTTTCCTTCCTTCCTTCCTTCCTTCCTTCCTGTTTCTGTCTCCTTTCTTTCCTCTCTTCCTCCCTCCTTTTCCCTTTCTTTTTGACTTTCTTTTCCACTTTTTCCTTCCTTCCTTCCTTCCTTCCTTCCTTCCTTCCTTCCTTCCTTCCTTCCTGTTTCTGTCTCCTACCTTTCTTTCCTCTGTCCCTCAGTCCCTTTCCCTTTCTTTTTGACTTTTTCCTTCCTTCTTTCCTTCCCTCCCTCCTTCCTTCTTGTTTCTGTCTCCTAACTTTCTTTCCTCTGTCCCTCCCTCACTTTCCCTTTCTTTTTGACTTTCTTTCCCCCCTTTTCTTTCCTTCCTTCCTTCCTTCCTTCCTTCTTGTTTCTGTCTCCTAACTTTCTTTCATCTGTCCCTCCCTCCCCTTCCCTTTCTTTTTGACTTTCTTTTTCCTTCCTTCTTTCCTTCTTTCCTTCTTTCCTGCCTTTGACAACAGCACTGAAAAAAGTGATTTATATGACCGGTTTCCCCCCCACCGTCTCCATGGCCAATGTGATCAAAACTGGAGAGTTTGACAACCGGCATGTCATTTACGACAATGGCAGGATCCTGGGTTCAAATGATCCCCACCTGGGATTTCCCAGCCGGTTTAGAACGAGCACAGTCAATGGGGGGGGGAGGGAAACGGGATTCACTTAACAGCGGTGTGATTCCCGTAACGATGGCGGTGTTTCACTTAACCACCGTGGCAAGAAAAAGCTGTAAAATTGGGCACGCCTTGCTTAGCAAGTCCCTTTGTTTAGCAACGGAAATTCTGCTCCCTATCACTGTCATAAGTCCAGGACTGGTTAAGCTTATCTTGGTGAGGAAAGGGGTCTAGAGTTTCAGGACACCCCCCCCCCCCGTTGTGGCCCAGCAGGAGCCATTGGAGCTGCCACCAGACTCCGACAGCGAGGGGCCCTATGAGTCGGCTCTGGAGGATGTGGAGGACCCTGCACAGGGTTCCGACTCCAAGCAGGGCGCAGAGAGGCTGGTTGGCCACCAGGAGGCGCCTGAGCCTTGGACCAGTGGGGAGGAGACAAGGGAGAGGGAGCCGGACGCCAGCAGTGAGTTGTTCCTGGATGCACGCCATCGAAGAGCTAATAGGTGTCAAGAACAGTTGCGCAGTTACAGGAGGTAATTGCACTCAGCTGGTGGTAATTAGGCTCCTCTCCAGACTATAAAAGGACTGCTTGTGCACACGCCTCTTTTGCAGAAGTCAACGCAGGAACTAATGTTGGAGAACATTATTGTGAGCTTGGCAGGCTGGATTGCTGCCAAGGCTGTCTGTTATGCTTTGCTTTCAGCCACCGAGGTTTAGGTTTCCTGTTAATTAAAGTGCTGTGAAATTCCAGTTAAGCTTGTCTCGGCATTTGTTACTGGACGGAGGAGGGGGTCAGAGCACCACCTCCCCAACCTCACTGATCTTTGCATCCTCTTGCAGACAGACCGGGCTGGGTTTCGGCAGCACCATGGCCCGCGTAGGGGGCATGGTTTCCCCATTGACTAACGTCTTAGGGGATTATTACCCCTTCCTCCCGCCCATCGTGTACGGGGGGCTCCCCATCGCGGCTGGAATGATCGCCTGTCTTTTGCCAGAAACTTTGAACGTCCCGTTGCCGGATACGATCGAAGATGTTGAGAACAGGTGAGTGGCTCTTGTCGGGGTTACGCCGGGCGATTTGGGCCCACTTCTGAACTTGGCAAATTCTTTTTATTTATTTCATTTTTTAAAAATTGCCTCTTGACTATATGGATGGCCCATAAATCGAACGAATAAAAAGTAAGAAGATAAAGACTAAATATAGGAAGTTCTGATCAGAGAAAGGTCGGCGGTTTGCCGGTTCGAATCCCTAGCGCCGCATAACCGAGTGAGCTCCCGTGACTTGTCCCAGCTTCTGCCAACGTAGCAGTTCGGAAGCAGGTTAAAAATGCAAGTAGAAAATAGGAACCACCTTTGGTGGGAAGGGAACGGCATTTCATGCGCCTTCGGCGTTGAGTCCTGCCAGCCACATGACCACGGAGACGTCTTCGGACAGCGCTGGCTCTTCGGCTTTGAAACGGAGATGAGCACCGCCCGCTTGAGCCGGGAACGACTGGCACAGATGTGCGAAGGGAACTTTTTCCTTTACATTTATGCTGTCTGGGGAATTCTAGGAATTGAGTCCAGCTATGTTGGATGGGGAGTTCTTGGGAGTTCTATGTTCTTGGGAGTTGAAATCCATCTACGTTGGCTAGATAATTCTGGAATTAAGTCCATTCTGGCTGGGGAATTCTGGGAGTTGAGTCCATCCATCTTACTTAATCGATGTTAATTGCACGACATGATGGAGATGCTTTCCAGCTGACCTACGATTTATTCTTCCCTTTAAACCCCAGATCCAAAAAGACGAAAAAGAAGAACGAGGAAGAGATTGCCCAAGAGAAAATCCTGCTCCAGAGGCAGGACAAAGTTTTGTTCAAAGAGACCTGTTGACCAGATGATTGTGGACATGTATTTGCAATTTTTTTTTAAAGGAAATTTGTTTCCGTTCTTTTTTTCTCTTTTTCTTGTATTTTACTGCCCCTTCCCCTTGAGTCAAGGATGGGTGATCTCTGAGCCAAGCCAGCCTCACTGGGGGGGGACTCATTGCTGTGATAATAAATATGGGAAGGGTCTTCTGAACATGTGCAGAGTGTATTTCCAAAAACAACCTCTTGGATTGCCGGGGATTCCTTCCTTTAGACAGGAGTTCCAAACCACAACGTTATTTTCTGCCAATCTGTAATATTTGCCATTTTCTTCTGCTTCTTTTTTCAAACTGGGGTTGTCTCAAATCTCGGATTGAGAAGATTTTCCTGATCTTGTTGCCTGCTTGCAATAAAGTGGTTTATTTTTCGTAGTTTTTTTAAGAGGGATTGGATAACCATTTGTCTGAAGTGGTGTAGGGTATCCTGTCTAAGCAGGGGGTTGGACTAGAAGATCTCCGAGGTCCCTTCCAACTCTGTTATTCTAATCTATTCTTTTGAGATTTGCACTTGAGAGCAAATTCTGTTCATTTCATGGAGGAATTTTGGGGGTGGTTTGGTTAATTGTCTTCTTGGATTTCTTTCTTTCTTTCCTTTCTTTCCTTCCTCCCTTCCCTCCCTGTCTACCTCTTAACCTATCTCCTTCCTTCTCTTTCTTTCTTTTTCTATTTTCTCTCCTTTTCTTCCTCCCTTCTGTCTACCTCTTCGCCTATCCTTCCTTCTCCTTCTTTCCTTCCTTTCTTTTCTCTTTCCTTTCCTTCTTTCCTTCCTTCCTCCCCTCCCTGTCTACCTCTTCGCCTATTTCCTTCCTTCTCCTCCTTCACTTCCTTCCTTAATTCCTTTTCTCTTTTCTTTCCTTCCTACCCTCCCTCCCTGTCTACCTCTTCACCTATCTCCTTCCTTCTTCTTTCCTTCCTTCCTCTTTTCTCTCCTTTCTTCCTTCCTCCCCTCCCTCTCTGTCTACCTCTTCACCTATCTCCTTCCTTCCCCTTCTTTCTTTCTTTCTTTCTTTCTTTTTTTCTTTCTTTCTTTTTCTTTCCTTCCGTTTCTCTTTTCTTTCCTTCCTTCCTTCCTTCCTTCCTTCCTCACTCAAGCTTGGGGCTTGAGAAATAGATAGCAAATGGGTTTTCACTTACCATGGGAGACTTCCAAGGTGCTGACCCAACTTTGTTGGAGACGATGCACTGGTAAACCCCAAGATGGTTAGGTGATACTTTGCAAATGACCAAATCCCCAGGACTGGAGCCTTCAGAGGAGAGAGAGAGAGTGAGTGAGTGAGTGAGTGAGGGAGGGAGGGAGGGAGGGAGGAAGAGAGAGAGAGAGAGAGAGAGTGAGGGAGGGAGGGAGGGGCCAAGGAAGGTGTAAGAGTATATTTTTCTGCCTGCCTATCCATTCTATCCTCTACTCATCCATCCTTCCATCTACCAAAAGATCTATCTGCTTCTCTGTTTTTTCTCGCTAGCCATTTCCTTCCTTCCTTCCCTCCTTCCCTCCTTCCTTCCTTCCTTCCTTCCTTCCTTCCCTCCCTCCCTCCCTCCTTCCTTCCTTCCTTCCCTCCCTCCCTCCCTCCCTCCCTCCCTCCCTCCCTCCTTCCTTCCTTCCTTCCTTAACAATTTCTCAGATGGGTCCTTCGTGATCGCCCGTCCACGAATTAACCAAGTTTAGCCCTGCTTAGCTTTTGCAAAACACAAATGCTTTCAGGCAGCCAATGGTAGTTAATTCTTCGGCGCCAGTGATGGGCCACATCTGGTCGTGCCGTCCATGAAATAAACCGACATCCTTTAGAAGTTTGCAATCATGGCTTCTACAAGGCTGCGAAGGGGAGGTGTGTGTGTGTGTGTGTGTGTGTGGTCTCCATCTCTTCAAGACGGTAGCCAACGGCTCGACTATACCAAGAAGGCATCAGTCATTTGTCCTTGCGGAAATTTTTTTGTCTCTTCTTTTGGCAAGCAGAGAAGTTAATAAGTTGTTGTTTCGTCTGGATTGGGAAAATGAGGGGAATAAAGTCCATTGTTCAAATCACGCTGGCTTGTGTGGTTGCGATCAGGGGCGTTGAACGGGGGGGGGAGGGGGGGAATGTGCATTTGTGTGTCAGAGGGCAGCGTGTGTAAAGCCATCCGTTTCAATTAGAGCAGTGTTTCTCAACCTCGGCGACCTTAAGTCCGTGTGGACTTCGACTCCCAGAATTCCTGGGGAATGGCTGGAGAATTCTGGGAGTTGAAGTCCAGAGGACTGAAAAGTCGCCAAGGTTGAGGAACACTGGATTAGAGGGTGATCTGGAGGATAGGAAAACACAGAAGTGTTGGATAACCAGGTTAAGGGTAAGGGGGGCATGCAGCAGCTGTCTCAGGCAGGGGTGGGGTGGCTGAGATGCAACCCGTGAGCCAACTTGACCCAGAAGGAGGGCTACTTCTGCCTCCTGAAGGCGACCCCCCCACTTCCTTGGGCACCACCACCACAGTTGCGATCCAATCTCACTTCAAGCCGAAAAGAAATAAGAGGGGAAGAAAGTCTTGCATTTTGCAAAAGAGAACCAGATGTTAAGTCCACCCCTCCAAAGACAAGAAGGGGACTGGAGACCAAAACACATTAGGGGACTGGAGGATAAAACGTATGAAGAATGGTTGCAGGAACTGGGTATATCTAGTTTAATAGAAAGAAGGACTAGGGGAGACATGGTAGCAGTCTTCCAATATCTCAGGGGTTTCCCCAAAGAAGAGGGAGTCAAGCTATTCTCCATGGCACCTGAAGGTAGAACAAAAAGCAACGGGTGGAAACTAATCAAGGAGAGAAGCAACTTAGAACTGAGGAGAAACTTCCTGACAATAAGAACAATTAATCAGTGGAACAGAAGTTGCCTCCAGAAGTTGTGAATGCCCCAACACTGGAAGTCTTTAAGAAGATGTTGGATAACCATTTGTCTGAAGTGGTGTAGGGTTTCCTGCCTAGGCAGGGGGTTGGACTAGAAGACCTCCAAGGTCCCTTCCAACTCTGCTATTGTATTGTATAAGGAGAATGGGAAGGGGAGGGAGGAAAGATGGAGAGGTGAGAAGGGAGGGAGGGAGGGAAGGAGGGACAAAGGAAGGAAGAGGAAGGGAAGGAGGGAAGGAGAGCTGGATGGACGAATGAAGACAGGAAGGAAAGAAGGAAGGAAAGGGAGGGGAAGGGCACTGGTTGGTTCAGAACTGTGAAAAATAAGATAAAATAAAAGGAGGGGAGGGAGGGAGGAAAGGAGGAAGGGAAGCAGGAAGAAAGGGGAGGAAGGAAGAAAAAGAAGGAAGGAAGGAGGGAAGGAAGGAGGGAAGGAAGGAAAAGGGAGGGAGGGATGAAGGAAGAAAGGAAAAGGAAGGGGGGAAGGAGAGACAGATGGATGAATGAAGAAAGGAAGGAAAGAAGGAAGGAAAGGGAGGGGAAAGGCATTGGTTGGTTTTGAAGTGTGAAAAATAAGAAAATAAAAGGGGGAAGGGAGGCAGGAAGGAGGGAAGGAAGGAAGAGGGAGGGATGAAGGAAGGAAGGGGGGAGATGGATGAATGAAGAAAGGAAGGAAAGAAGGAAGGAAAGGGAGGGGAAGGGCACTGGTTGGTTTTGAAGTGTGAAAAAAAGATAAAATAAAAGGCGGGAGGAAAGGAGAAAGGGAAGCAGGAAGGAAGGAGGGAGGGAAGGAAGGAAGAGGGAGGGAGGAATGAATGAATGAAGGAAGGAAGCAGGGGTCGGTTTCAGCCAGTATTACTGCCGGTTCGCTCATGTGCAGTTCTATGGAAATTGTTCGGCGCATGTGCAGAACTAAAAAAAAAAGATGGCAGTGACCGGGGAATTGGTTTGGGGCATGGCCAGCCTGGGTCGCTGCCGGTTCTGCGATCC